>NC_051178.1:122870940-122990071 GCF_013339695.2 Rhipicephalus sanguineus | reverse complement strand
TAGGTAAACGCTTGCTCTTTCAGTACCAATGGTACTAATGTTGTTAGATTCTTATTTGCATATAAGTTAATTAGTGGCATGCAAGTCAAACACACATCCACGAGATCCTTGAAATCGCTGATATGTAAAATCCACGCGACGCAAAGGAAGCTCATTCTTGTACACATCACGTTTCGTTACGGAGCAAGACGCAAGACGCAAGATAATCTTCAATAACGACGCTATAGCAACATCAGAATTTGGCTAAGAGCAAGTGTCGCGGCATTGGCGCAACTAAAAAGAAAAGAACTCGAGCAAACAAAAGGTAAGTGCGCTGGGCGTAGACGTCCGCGCGCTTGTCTTCCTCATCTTCTGCCCTGACTGGGGTACTCTGGCGGAAAAATAAAATTGCGTCACTGCCCTAAGACTTATTCAGATGGCTTAGTGGCACCAGTACCAGCTTGAGAAGCGGAGCTTGGCCAGCGATTATTGTTTCGCACGGTTGTGTTGCGATAGAAGTATCTTGTATCTTAAGATACAGGATACATTATCGGATGTATCGGAAATACAGATACAGATACTATTCTTTCGAGAAGTATCGCGATACAGATACAAGATACCCATAGAGTATCTAAGGTAGTATCTAAGATACATGTATCTTCGATACTGCCCAGCACTGAAAATTTTATACAAACATACAGTGCCAACTTCGTAAACGTTCCGTCCACGATGTTTTCAGGAGGTACGCTGAATTATAGCAGGAAGTGAAGGCTGCTACAGTACGATTTCTTGACGTTCTCTCAAGCGCTAATTATTGAGCGCTTAAAAAGTCGTCTCACCAAGTGCGGAAAGTGCAAACAAAGAAGTGCGGCGCGTATAATATCCAGTGGCGATGATTGTGCCTCTCAAGCATGAAACAGCATCCTGAACGTGAAAAAGGTCGAAATTCCAAACAGAATGTCACGAATTTTTTCTCGCCACAAGTCCTGCTTTCGTTGGGCCCATTCGAAAGCTAATGCCTCTACGCGAGACATACTCCTTGCATCGTCGCCTACGATGCGGCGTTACTTCGGGTAATCATCCAAATGCGGAATGCGATGTAGTGGGCTGTGAATACCAATCCACAGACTTCGATCTGCTTCGAAACCTTTTTTTTTGTCCCTGTGCAGTTTTTTAACGTTAAGCTTCATAAATAGATTCATCAAACAACAGAATGGAAATTTCTTTATAAGTAAGCAACCATAAAAACGTACGCTTATTATTGGATTGGATTGGAAAAACTTTATTTACGTCCTGCAGAACGCGCTCAGCGCGTAGCGGGCGTCTCCCACGTAGGGACCGACAGAGAATATCTGGCGGCCGCCTCGTGGGCCTGCTGGACAGCCCATTGCTGGTCGGCGAGAAGCGAGCTTCTGAGGGACGTCTCCCACTTGGTGAGGTAGAGCCGGGATGAGCGTTTCTACACTCCCAGAGCATGTGTGTGAGTGTCGCCGTGCGTCCGCACGAGGGGCACGTGTCGCTGGGGTACGCGTCGGGATAGAAAACGTGAAGCTTGGCGAGGTTTGGATATGTGTGCGTTGCAGTAAGCGTAGGGTTAGCGCCTGCGGCCTGTAAGTTTCGGAGCGGGGGCGGAAAAATGCGGCGTCCAAGGTAAAAGTGTTTTGTGATGTCGTTATACGTAATGGGTGCGTCCCGGTTGGCTTCTAAACTCGGCGAGATGAGGTTTCCCTGTGACGGCGCGGTCGGTAAGTGCGCGCGCTGCGTCGTGGGCGATCTCGTTGAGGTTGGACGGGGCGCCCGGCACCCGGCCGAGATGGGCAGGGAACCAGATGACGGTGTGATGCTTGAGAGTACTCGGATCCACGCTGCGGAGGATGCCGTAACGCCTGATCGGAGACGACGCCACGTTCGAAGGCTTTCATGGCCGCTCTAGAGTCGCTGTAGATGACTTCTCGTTTGCTGTCGAGCACACTTAAGGCTATGGCTACTTGCTCAGCTACTTCGGGGTCTCGGGTGAGGATAGTGGCGGAGTTTAGGATCCGCTGCGTGGATGAAACCGCGACCGCGGGGAAGGCTCGGTTGTTGCGATAGGCAGCGGCGTCCACGAACGAGACGTCGTCCGCTTTCACGTCTATGCGCTTGAGAAAGGCGGTCGCCCGCGCAAGGCGCCTGCCTCTGTTGTAGTCGGGGTGTACATTTCGCGGAATGGGATTGATCGTGATGAGATCTCGGATTTCACGGGGAACCGGGCGTCCACTCTGGGGGGTCCCCGGCCGTCGAGGAGAAGCCAAGCTCGTGCAGAATATGGCGCCCGCCTTGGTGGTCCTGAGTCGGAGCAACTGCGCCCGTTCCTGAGCCTCGGCGATCTCTTCAAGCGTGTTGTGCAC
This sequence comes from Rhipicephalus sanguineus, assembly GCF_013339695.2. Classification (NCBI taxonomy): domain Eukaryota; kingdom Metazoa; phylum Arthropoda; class Arachnida; order Ixodida; family Ixodidae; genus Rhipicephalus; species Rhipicephalus sanguineus. The sequence goes on along the minus strand of NC_051178.1, from coordinate 122,987,705 downwards.
GCCGAGCTCGAGGAGCTTCTCCGTGGAAGTGCTCATAGGGAGGCCGAGGGCTCTTTTAACGACCTTTCTAATAAGGGCGTTCAGTTATCGCGCTCAGTACGTAGCCATTTGTGCATGGCAGCGACGTACGTGAAATGGCACAGAACAAACGCGTGTACGAGACGCATCAAGTTGTCTTCTTTCAGGCCGTGGTGCCGGTTGGCACTTCTACGTACTAGCCGTATGGCGTTATCAGTCCTAGTCTTGAGCTTCTGCACCGTTTGGGTATTGGTTCCGCGGCACTCGATGATCATGCCCAGGACCCGAATGGAGTCTACCCTGGGGACTGCGCGACCATCTCTGGTGTGGAGGATGATGTTGCGTTCGGCCGGGGGTTGCCATCCTTTGGGCTTTGCGCCGCGGCGTTTGGGCAGGTATATCAGCAACTCCGACTTCGCGGGGGAACACTTGAGACCGGTGTGTTCGAGGTAGGATTCGGTGGTTTCGATGGCCTCCTGTAGGGTGGACTCGATGAAGCCATCCGACCCTGTGGAGCACCATATGGTTACATCGTCCGCGTAGATTGTGTGGTTCAACCCCTCGATTTTTGAGAGTTGTTCGGAGAGTCCGATCATCACGAGGTTGAAGAGCGTCGGTGAGAGGACGGATCCCTGGGAAGTGCCTCGCTGTCCGAGCTCGACGTCTTCCGACACCAGGTCTCCTGCGCAGAGGACGGCTCTGCGCCCAGTGAGGAATGAGCGGACAAAGTCGTAAAACCGACGCCCCAGCCCGAGGTTTGCGATCGCCTTCAAAATGGACGAGTGGTGTGATGTTATCGAAGGCCTTTTCTAAATCGAGGCCGAGTATGGCACGAGTGTCCTGAGTGTTACCTCCGTCGAGAATCTGATGCTTTAAAAGTAGCATACGCTTGAGTCGATAATCCTGACCGGAAGCCAATCATGTGGTGTGGGAGGCAATCGTGATTTCGAGGTATCGACCGACCCTGTTGAGGACGACGTGTTCAGCCACCTTGGCCACGCATGATGTGAGCGAGATGGGACGCAGGTGATCTAGGCTCGGCGCCTTGCCCGTTTAGGAATGAGGATCGTGTGGGCGAGTTTCCAGGCATCGGGTAGTTCGCCCTTTTCCATATTCGTTGATGGTGTCTGTGAGATAAGTGACGGAGGGGTCGTCCAGGTTGCGTAGAAGCTTGTTGGTGATGCCGTCGGGGCCAGGGGCGGAACGGCCATTGAGTTCGTGGAGAGCTCGCCGCACCTCTTCGACGAAAAGTCGGCGTCTAACTGAGTGTTGTCGGTACCAAGGTATTCTGGGTGAGGAGTCGAAGGGCCCGTGGGAAGCGGGAGATATTTCTTCACGAGGGTCTTGGTGACGTCTTCCGGTGGCGCGGTCCGTTTAGCCTGATGGAGTATCTTCGCGAGCGAATGACGCTGATTCGTGCGGGTGTTGGTGTCGTCGAGCAGGTGTTTGAGGGTTCCAGGATTGCCATTTCGGACCTGACCGGTCAATCGAGTTACAAACCTCGTCCCACTTTTGCTTAGAAAGGGCGCGGCAATGATCCTCCATGTTCTTGTTCAGCTCAGATATGCGTTTACGCAACCTCCGATTAAGGCGCTGTCCTTTCCAGCGGGCCAGTAGAGACTGTTTGGCCTCGAGCAGGTGGGGCGAGGCGACTGTCCATCTTCTCGGTTGGTAAGTCCGTAGTGATGGTTTTGGTCGCCTTGTCGACGTCGACCTTGAGCTGGGCCGTCCACGTCCGAGGCTTGGGGCGGCGTCTGGAGGATGTCGTTCTGCGCGGGTCTTCCGGAAAGGTCCCAGTCAACCCACGTATACAACTTGGTCTTCTTGCAGACAGTGGGGAGGTGTACGGCCAGTAAGAAATGATCGCTACCAAGATCTACCGCGAGGTTGGACCAACGGGCGTCGGCAATGTTCTTGACGAAGCAGAGATCCGGGGTGGTGTCTCTTTGTGTTGATGTGCCGGTGCGTGTAGGGAAAGCCTTGTCCGTGATGAGAACAAGGTCCATGTCGTTAGCGTTTTGCCAAAGCTCGTTACCCTTGGGGGTGTCGTACGCGTACCCCCAGGCACGATGTGCGGCGTTAAAGTCACCCGCGATCACTAGCGGATTGGACTCTGCGAGACGGATGGCTTTCTGGAACAGGCGTGTGAACCGTTGTCTGTGGTGGCTGGGGCTGCTGTACACATTGAGGATGTACACGCTTTGTCGGGATGTGTTTCCAGGGATGATCTCTACTATAACATGCTCGATTTCGGGCTCATCGAGGCTGTGTGCTATGCAGGTAACTTGTTAGCAACCAGCGTGGCGGTACCGCGTCCTCCCGAGGGGCCGGGTATCCACTGGTATCCGGAAAACGTGTCGGTTGGTACTGCAGTTTCTTGTAACAGGATGACGTGGGGTTTGGCTTCGTGACTACGGAGGTATTGCTGCAGGGAGGCTTTCTTATGGGCGAAGCTCCTGCAGTTCCATTGCCAGATTCGCAACTCGTCATTTGGCGTGGCCATCTTGAAGCATGCTGGTGTTGGCCTGAGCACCCGACGGGTGCAAAAGGGCCGCGTGTGGGAGTGAACTTGGTGTGGTTGTGCGCTGTGAGACCGGCTGACCCGCGGCGACGGCAGGGGCGGGGCGACGATGTGGTCTAGGTGTGTTCCACCTGGCCCAACCGATTACCGTGGGCCGCAAGGGTTGACTGTACAAGGGCCATACTCTCGCCAAGGAACCGAAGGCTCTCCTTAATCGCTGAAAGCCACTTAAATCGAGTGCCAATGCTCTTAGCGCTCGGTATATCGTCCAACTCCTCGGGCCTTAAAGCTGGCTGGTCGCGGACGATCGCGCGTTTCTTAGGTGCGCTCTCGCCGTCATCATTATGGGCGCCTACGGGCTGCAGCTGTGACGAAGCGACTGCATTGGCGGCGTGATCGGTGGTGGGTGTAGCGGTGGACGCGCTTCTGTCATTTTTTAGTTCGGCGATGGCGACCGTGAGTTTGTGTATTGTTTCTTTCATCATCGCGTTTTCGCGCTTTAGATATGATATTTCAGATGTGGTGTGTGTGTCGTGCTCTGGGAGTAACCCGACCCTACCTGTGCCGTAGCTTGTCCTTTGCTCCTGACGGTGTCCGCCCAAGTAAGAGCTCCTCGCTTATTGTTGGCGTTGCTTGCGGTGATGGTGCCGACGGGCTCGACGATCGTTGACCATGGACACCGCCACGGCCGGGGTAGGATCCGGAACGAGAACCGGAGAGAGACCCGGGACGGGAGCCGGAACGGGATCTGGATGCAGACCCATTGGGCGCCCCACGTCGTGTACTGCGGGAGGGGGCCCGAGGACGGCTCCGGGACCTCGATGCACGTCTGGAGCGGCTTTTGGAACGACCCCTGGATCGGGACTGGATCGGTTCCATCGGACCGATCATCTGTCGCATGTTCCGAAGGTTCGTCGTCGTGAGTGGCTGCGTTGGGCTTGTACCTTGCATCAAGATCGTCGTTTCCGTCTCGCGTCGAGCGTGCTCGCTCCCATCGTCGTCGTCGCACCACGTAGGGAATGTTGTAGCGTTCTTTGCATGCCTTGTCGGCAGTGAGGTGGTCTCCTCCACAAAGCTTGCATTTGGGTGTACAACGATGCTCCCGATCAGGGTTCGGGGCACCGCAGCCTCGGCAGATAACGTCTCCGGGGTTAGGACAAACGTCCGCACGATGGCCAAGCCGGCCGCAGGCATAGCAAATATCTATCTGCCTGCGGTATAGCGTACATTGCAATAGCACAGACCCATATCGCACGAAGTTGGGCACGCGATGTCCATCAAAGGCCACGATTACTGCGGTGGTACTGCCGATGCGCTTGGCGGCCAGGGCCAGTGGATTCCTGTCGTTAACGATCTTTGCATCGATGTCCGCCGGACTGTCTTGCACGGGGATCCCCCGGATGACGCCTTTGCATGTAGAATACGGTGCCGCTTCGTAGGCACTCACTTCGTAGGTCTTATCAGCGATGCGGATTTCTTTAATGCGCACGTAGCGGTTGGCGTTATCTCTTCTCGGCGTGCTCGCCACTAAGATATTCTGCTTACTGTTGGGCAGAGCGTGTCCGCATGCTGTTCCACAGGGCTGATACCTGCCGAGACGGCAATGGCGTCGGCGACGAGCGTTGGGCCAAGCTTAGCGATATTAAGGCCCCCTCTGGGTCTTATGATGATGCGTATGTCGTCCTTCGGTAGTTGCGGCATTCGGCTCGCTCGGATGATTTTGTTCTTGACGTTTTCACTATCGCAGGGCTTGTTCCCTCCATGTTTCAAAGCGCCATTAGGCGGCGTAGGTTTGGAGTCCACCTTTTGGGTTAGTGCACGGCGAGACGAGGCGGTCTGCCAGCCTTGGTCTGGTGTGATTTTCTTCCGGGTCAATGTCCTCCCCCGATACGCTGGTATTCCATCGCGCCGTGACAGAATGCAGCCGAAGTAGCAGCAACGACGTGGTAGAGCGCAGCGAGCCAGTCGCGGCGCCGCGCTAGCGAGCGCGCGCCACGTCGAAGCAAAGAGGGCACTCGTTAGGGCTAGCTGGGCTGCAGGGCGAGCGACGATAGAAAATGGCGTTGAAAAACGTAGAAATAGGCACTCACTGCACTCAAGAAAGTGTCGATAGGGTCCTTTTGTCTTCAGGATGTTGCTGTTTACCGATATACCGTTGAAATCACAAAAAAGCGTTACGAAAGCGTTGAGTAAAGCGGAGCCGAAGTGAACACCGTCCGCATACCTCGGCTATCGTAGCGCCCTCCTACGCTTATTATTCCTAAATATTTTCACGGGTGATCTTGGTGATAATGGCTGCATTCGCCTTCCGGCTCTCGGCTATTAGCCTTGCACACATAACGCACGAGCGGCAAAGTTGAAGATGAAAAAAAAAAAGTGAATTGAGAGAGAGAGAGAGAGAGAGAGAGAGAGAAAGCAGAAGAGGTAGAGATGCTAAATGTCAAATGAAAGCCACTGCAGGAGGTGATTGCAGTAATAATGGAAATCGTAACGTTCGGCTGCGCCCTAAAATGCGATACACACAGGCCCCCGCGCTTGATTAGATTGAATCAAACGTCAGCGGAGAGGTGGAGCTATAGGACGATATTGAAGCGACGCGCAATTATTTGAGAGCGGCTAGAGCCGGAAATAATTCGCGCCCGGCGGGAAACACTGGCCGCATCCGCATTGCGCGGCACGCAGTGCCTATCGAGAATTTTTTGGTGTTTTTGTACTTTCCACCAACTTTTAGCCGAAGAGAGAGAGAAAGGAGAGCGGGAAACAACAGTCAATCTGCTGTAGCGTCAGAGGCAAACAATAGTTAAAGGGTAACTGCAGAAGATACTACGAAAGCACTTTGTAAAAGAATGCTCCCGACTTCCAGGGCTCGCTTGGGTAGTTACGCAGCGCGGTGGTATTAGCGGGAAGCAAGTGATAAATACTGGGATACGTGGATCTTGTAAAATAAATGAAATCGGGAGAAGAAAACAAAAACAATGCTCCGTAGACGCTTGAATATCGATAGTGCTGCCGTAGACAGCGCATTCTCGCGCGACGTTTCTCCCATTGTTCTTGTTTCGTTGTGTTCGGGCTGCCTCCACTTTTTTAATTCAACTCGGCCCGTCGGAAGCGCAGCGACGCATTCCGGAGAGACAGGCGGCGATTCGTCTCTGGCATTCAGCCGGTGTGCCGCTGTTCGCTTTGGGACAAAGAAAACACCAAGCACACCCGGCTAGCGCCAATCAGGCTCAGGAATGCGTCCAATTTCGCTGGTATGCCCGTTTTAGCGACGCCCACTCCTCCTTTCCCGCCAACGAGCGCGCACACGCAACAGCCCACAGTAGACGTCCGCGAGGCTTCGGGTTCCTGCTGAGCCCTCTAGCATTGATCAGGCTCCCCCACGCAGGCACCCGAGCGCATTTGTAATATGCAGAGCGCTCAACGCATTGGCAACGGCCGCGGCGCGCTATTGGCTGCGTGCACACAGGGACGCCGTCGCGGACTTCCGCCTAGCAACGGCCGCCTCGCCCTCGCCGACGCGACGATGCACTCTCGTTCTTGGGGTGCCTTTCGCGGGAATTTTAAACGGTGAACGTGCGCCTCCGGGCCCGTGGAATTTTCGTCGCCGCCTGTGCTTTCGCCCTTGTTGTATTTTCGCAATGTTGGGAAGCCAGCCCCCACTTCGGGGCAGCTTAATTGGGAGACCCCGCGGCCAAAAGGAGGAAGAAGGAGAAGGGCAACTCGAGGGGGACGCGTTTTCCGGGGTTGCAACCGCAGCGGCCCGCAGTTTGGAGGCGACGACGCGTACGGCAAGAGCGGAGAACGTCCTTGACATCGTCGTTTACGACCTACAACCAACCCCCCGTGAAAGAACAGTGAAAGCCACAGGGACCGTAACCAAAACACAGGGAAGGCCTTTTCTCCCTCTCTCTTCAAGTCTGTTGCACGTGCGGGGTGCAGAGAAAACTCTTTTGGACTGTGCTTGTTGTTTCTGTATTTCTATTCTCCTTTTCATTTTCCCTCTCTACGAGAGCACTGTAAATAGTGAACAATAAGCAGTCTTCGTGAAGCGTTCAAACAGAGCGGACGTCTTGATTTTGTGTCGTCCAACCTAAAGAAAGTTTTTGCCTGCTCTCGCGCTGACCGAAGACGCCGCCGTCGCCGTAGGATTCGACTGTGCTTTGTGCGTTTTGCTTTGTTAGAGTGTGCGTTTTTTTTCTTTTATTATTTTTTTTTTCGCGGCTGTTCTTTCCAACGCATATCACAGCCCTGCAACGCCGGTGTTGTACGGCTATGACCACGGAAAACAGCGCATGTGAGACGTCGGCGCGCCGCGCGATCGAATGCGTTAAAGACAATGAGAGTTCGTCGCCGGACGTTGACGTGCTTCGTCGGGCGAACATCAGTGATGCAGAAGACGCCTGCAGCTGGGTACAAGATTACGGCTTGAAAACGAGCACATCGTGGGTTGTGGACTTCGTCAAGTCAACAGCAAGGTGTGAAAGGTAATACAAAATTATGTTTCATAACTTCAAAAATAACTTGCAACATCTTCTGTGATGATTTAACTTCTTGTTTTGGGGATAATGTCCAATGATGAGCCGTCTCAATTAAGTTGTATTATGTGTGCACTTGGCCCCCTTAATACGTGGCGTAAGCGGTTGGCAAACAAAATCGAAAATGCCGCAGCCACATAAGTAATTGTGTTTCTAGTTATTTTCCTATCTTATGGCGCAGGTACCAACCATAGGTGGGAAAATAATCAGAGCAATCAGACGCAATGTGAACCAGAGCTACATATGGGCTGGATCTCCGAAAGTATTCCACAAACCTGCACATTTGGCCATACTCACTTAGGTCACCAACTTAAACCTGGGAGAAAGATCATACAATTACAACCGATACTTCCTAACGAATAGGAATGTTACCTTCACATGGGGAACTCGAGTCTGAGGGGAGAGCATGGACAGTTTAGTTACACCTCAGGGCTCCATGATATCGCTCATGCTCTTATCTCATTATGACAGGATTGTCAGAAAACGTGAAGACATCGAAGGAATCAATTGCTCCGTATACACGGATGATGTTGCCATATGGATCTCGCAAGGCAGTGATGGGTAAATAGAACAGAAATTACAGGAAGTGGTAGATGAAGTGGAAGTCTACCTCACAGGCACTAGGCTTGAATTTTCACCAGAGAAATCAGAACTCCTTTACAGACCCATACTTAACCAGCAGGTGGCCCGGAGATACAGACTTGCACGAAAAACGTGGGGGGAATCCCCATCATGAACAAAATATAGGGTCCTTGTACTCAAATTGAGTCGAAGGGAAATAACATCAATACTCTTATAAAAATAGTGACTAAGGTCACTAAGGCAACTGGCTGATCAGGAAATCACATACAAGTATCGCGGAATGAAGAGGATAGCATTCTTAGGCTTAATGGAACAAGACAGAAAAGGACAAAATCAATATGTTCGTAAGGAAAGCTTTTAAGCAGGCCTAGGCTTGCCCGAAAGCACCAGGATAGAGAGATTAACGCATCTGGGCATACATAACACCTTAGAAGGATTGACTGAAGCTCAGTTGGAAAGAATTGACAGCACCGCGACTGACAGAATATAGATAAATTACAAGCACACCAGCAAGGACCCAAGGTTGCATCGGCCAGAGATTGGGAGCCAGATTGACATTGCCAATTTACTAAAAAAGAAATACACACAAAATTCAATTAAGGCAGTAGAACGAGCACAGCTAATACGACCTAATTGAGACTGCTCAAGTGCACATACTACGACCTAATTGAGACAGCTCATCATTGGACATTATCGCCAATTAAATCACCACAGAAGATGCTGCAAGTTATTTTTGTGTAGTTATGAAACACCATTTTTGTATTACCTTTCACACCTTGCTGTTGACTTCACGAAATCTACAACCCACGATCTGTTTTGTCTTCAAGCCGTAACCTTCTACACAGCTGCAGGCGTCTTGTTTCATCAGTGACGTTCGCCCGAACCACGTCAACGTCAGGCGATGAACTGTCATTGTCTTCAACGCATTCGATCGCGCGGCGCGCCGACGTCTCACATGCGCTGTTTTCCGTGTCATAGCCGTACAACACCGGCGTTGCAGGGCTCTGCGAATGCGTTGGCAAGAACAGCCGCGAAAAAAAATAATAAATAAAAAAACACAAGGCACACTCAAACCCACGGCGATCACGTCTTGCGACAACGCGAGATCACAAAAAAACACTGGCGACAACACATATATTCACGTGAAAGCGTGTTCAGCGTTAAAAAAATAAACAAACGCAATCAGTCCAACACAACAACGATTATGTCTGCGACAACGCGAGGCTCAAAAGACACAGCAGACAGCACAGATATTCAAGGGCGAGCGTGTTCACTGTTAAAAAAAGAAAAAAAGAAACGCACAGTAGAACACAACGGCCGATCGCGTCTTGCTGCAGCGCCAAGACAGTGGCGACAACACAAATGTTCATGGGCGAACGTGTTGACCGTTATAACAAAACAAATGCACAAAGCACAGTCGAACCCTACGGCGACGACGGCGTCTTCGGTCAACGCGAGAGCAGTAGTTAGCAGTTCACAAGCGGCGACGAAATTCCACGGGGCCCGGCGGCCGCGTTCACCGTTTAAAATTCCCGCGAAAGGCACCCCGAGAAGGAGAGCGGCGTCGTCTCGTCGTGGCAGCCGTTGCTAGGCGGAAGTCCGGAGCGGCGTCCCTGTGTGCGCGCAGCCATAGCGCGCCGCGAGGCTCGGGTTCCTGCTGAGCCCCTCTAGCATGATCAGGCTCCAGCCATCGCAGGCCACCGGAGCGCAGCCACTATAGTGGTATTTGTACGGAAAAGGACGGTCGTCTACAATGCGGCTTTCCCGCACTACACCATGTGCGCCGTTTGTGCAGCCGAGGAAGAAAGACGACCAGTGCTTGAACGTGGGTAATCAATAAGGACTCATTGCGACATTGCAGGATTGTGTTTTTATTGCGATAGCAATTATATGGACAGTCTCGGCTTATTTATGCCATCGCCGTCGGCCGCCGTCATGCACCGTATGTGCCTATATATATATATCTATTCAAATCCACAAACAAAAATAATTCAGAAAAACTTTCCGATGCGCTGAATCGAACGGGCGACCTCTCGTTTTCCAGCGCGCGGCGTTGGTCAGTTGGGCCATGAACAGCACCGTCTTTCAGCCTGCTAACGGCGAGCTATTTATATACACCACTTACATCAGCATGCTTTCTTACTTACCACATAGATGGCGCGATGTGCACGCGTGGCACGCTTTAAAGATCGTCGCCCCGTTCCTGCGAATGCCGTTGCTCTTCGCCCTACAGGGCGTGGTCGCCTTCGTGCGCTTATCTCGAGGAAAGAAGGGGGCGGCTGCCGGGGAGGGGGGGGGGGAGCGGGGGAGGAGCGGGGGGTTGTATGTCTTGTGCTTTCCCCGCGATATCCGCGCTGAAGTCGCAGAGCGTACGAAGGTCACTTCCCTCGCTGCAGCGGCCGCGTTTGCGAAAGGAGCGCGCTGTTCAAACAGAAATAAGTAACTAGGACAGTTAGTTCGCGCTCGTCCTGTGTGTACCTGTTCGTTCGTTCGTTTCGTGCGTCCTGCTTTATGTTTGAGCAGTGCGCTTCCAGTGTCGAGCTGTGACGCATGATAGTTCGCGCTCGTCCTGCGTGCGTTCTTTTCGTGCGTCCTTTGGGCACGAGCGACGCGCTAGCAATTTCGAGCTGCTTTCCGTTCTTCACGTTACATTCCATATTATTGCTATCCCATTCACTGCTTCGCCGTTGCGGCGAAACTGTGACTGTATTTCACTCTTCTTCGTTGAAATATTTCGTAATGCAGCAATAACATAAACCGTAATAATTATCTGCTTCATTTTCAGTGGCACGACCACTGAGTGACCCTCTTGTTTCTCTTCCAAGCACTTCCGGTCGAGCACTCACTTCCGGTTTTCTGAATATTCAGAAAGAAGTCTTCTAAAAAATAAAACTGGTACGAAATCGGTGGTTTTGGTGCAAGTTAAGAGCTATTATTGCATACATGTGATATCGGAGCATAAGCGCACTTACGATGAGGGCCCAGATAAAGATAACACTCTAAAAAAAGGTGTTTGTGTACCACTCCATCCACTTTACGACAGGTGAGAACGAGACGAAAGGAACTGCGTGTTTGTGATGAAGCAAAATGACTGCACCACAATATACCCTGATATACGCGGCCTTGACTGAGGCCAACTGCTCAATAATGTGCTCAGAGAGAATAGCATTACTTTTCTCACTCGTTAAGATAAGAGTTCATCGATAGCAGTTTAAAGCGTTTTAACGTAGCACCTATATGGACTGCCGAAGTTTACCATTTGGTGCAGTGCTTTATTTTCTGTCTTATGCCTCCTACGGGTGACTGTTTTGTAATATTTACCTATTCACATCTGCTTCTAGAGAGGCGGCTGCAAACAGCGGAACGTGGAAGAGTCTGGCTAGCTTTTTACGTGCAAAACCACGCGGGAAGCTCAGCTTTAGACCACTATAAAAAAAATGCTATGATTTATGCTTTTCCAATATAACCATTCGCGAGCTCTCTCAACGCTTCGCACCTAAAAACCGCGTCGAAATGCGAATGAGGACTCGTGAGAAGAAATAAAAAAAGAACCCTTTAAGAAACAAGTTGCGCATTGAAAGCGAGAGGGTTGAGCATTAGTCTTACACGAAACGCCGGAAGCGCGCCGCGAAATATTCGACGCCGTTTATGCGCCGAAAACCGAATGGAGCAAAGAGAAACAGCAGCGTGCCGAATCTCATAACTCAACGCCTGGCGAGAAACGAGCGGAATAGAAGCGAACAGGCCGCGGAAAGAAGCGGATAACGGCTCTTATAGGAAGAAGGGCGTGAAACGAGAGCGCGCGAGATGCGGGTCCGTATAGAAAACACGAGCGCAATACGTTGACTCTGACACACCCGCGTGTGTAGGTTTACAACACAAACACCAAAGTGTGAAGAACGTGGGAGTGGGTAACACGTGGCCGCTGGAGCAGGTTTTATTTCACGCGGCGTACGCTGTTTTTCCACGCCATATACGCATCGAGTGCACGGTGTATACGGCAAGCTGCTGCACACTCTGCAAATGCGGGGCGCAGCGTTGCTCGCACGAATCGCCTGACCGGCCCGCCTAAAGGTTGGTAGGTGCGATAAGGTATCGTTTGGCAGATGCCAGGGCCTCTGGCTCGTTGTATCGCCGCGTCACGCACGAAAGCCGTACGAAGAAAGAGAGGAAATATGAATAACGGAGGCGCAAAGAACACAAAACCAGGCTTTATGTGTTGTGTATATTTGGGTCATTTGTGTATGCGCGTTGCAAGCGAAAAAAACGCCAGGCCTGCGCGGAAAGCGCAGCACAGTCACAGCGAAAGCTGCAAGAGCGGCATTTCTAGAGCCCGTTATAAACTCTCTTGTGGCTACTAATACAAGTACATTAGGAACGTACCCACTACGCCACAAATCATAATTTTTGGGAAGTTGGGAAGCACCCACCACAACATTATTCGTTGTTCTGCGGAGAAGCGAGGTACCATCTGTGAGGCATTATGTATACTTTGTTATTGCGGTGGTTGATGACGATGAAAAATTACGGCTGAGCCCTTTGTAATGGGTTGGAAGCTTTAAAAGACCCACTACTTACGTAATCATATTGTGTGACGCCCGGTCGTCATTTAACTGTCCACACACTTTAATAATCACCAACATACGTAACCGGAGAAACGGAGAGCGAGAAAGAGAGAACGGGAATTAGTCTGAGGAAATGGATCAAGGGAGCCTTATGGGCTTCCTTGGCAACCAATAGAAGTGCACTTGCCAGGAACCCACTACGCTATAAATCATCATAATTTTTGTGAAGTAGGGAAGCAGCCACTATGCAATTTTTCGACATTCTGCGGAGAACCGTGGTACTCGCTAAACACCTCTAAGGCATTATGTGCACTTTGTTGATGCTGTGGCTGATGACGATGAAGAATTATCGTAGAGGCCATTGTAGTGGGTTGGAAGCACTGAACAACCCACTCGTTGCGCAATTTGCATTGTTTGATGCCCGGTTACAGAATTCGCGTTTGTGTGACGCCTGGTTGTTATTTTACTCTTCTACCACACTACATTACATATGTTAATGTGGTTCCTTCCCGACATGAAGCCTGTATAGGGTCTTCTTGCAACGCAGTTTCAAGCACCGGCATGGCCCCGAGGTAGAACACTGGGCTCCCACGCAGAGGGCCCAGGTTCGAACCTCGTTCCATCCTGGAATTTTTTTCTTATTTCCTTTTTTTCTTATTTCGTGCGATAGTGGTTACGGACACCGGCGGCGGCGGCGGCGGCGGACAACTACGGCGCCAAAAACGGCCGTTGAAATGATCTCATAACAGCTTTCGCTGTAAAACCAAGCCGTGGCGTTTTCCTCTGAAGCACGGTTCGGGTGCAAAAACAGCCAAGTTCGCGTGACAACTGCAATATTGTGTACTTACGCAATTTCTTTATGACTACCTGGGGATACCCGTTGGTTTCACGTTTTTCCCTTGATGTAATTCTCACGTTGTTTTTGTTTGTATTGGTTGAAATATAGCGCGTATACAGCGGTATCACGAGGTTCTCTAAATAGGCTATAGTCGGGTATATCTGTTGCTTGTCTCTCAGTATGTTATTTATAAAAAAAAAGCTACTCCATTTTTCGTGAGTCAGCGTACAAACATAATCGAAGCGCAGCGAAAGGACGGCTCCGCTGTCTTACTGCGATGTAAGAGCATGACCTGCAAAAATTAAGAGACAGTTCTTTACCGATGCCTCTTGATAATGTAAACCTCGGCGGGACACGATCGTGTGCTGATCTGTTGTACTTTGCGTAAAGGTATGGCACTGTTATCGAAATATACTATTTTTTCAACAGCATAACGTTTACACCGGCGCTTGTAAGGCCTTCTCGCCTGCTGACTTAGCTTCGTGCCATGGGATTCCTTGCGAAGACTGGAGGCGCATCCTTTTTACCAAAGCACAAAAGAGCAGAGCATAACCTCACAGTTCACAGCCGAAATGGCACGCAAACGTTTCTGCAGTACTTTAACGCAATATGTTCACACTGCGCCTTGTGTATAGTGTCCATGACAGATGATTCTGGAGGTGTACTCTTCTGCGTTGCTGCTCACCCGCTTTCATTTCTTAAGTGTAGGCTAGCAAAATATGCAGGGTCTAGGTAATTAATCTTGCTCTCGCTCCTATATATGACTTTTTCTCGATCGCTTCGTGCTTCAGACGCCAGCACAGCATGCCCGTCGCGGTAACATAGTGACTAAGATGTTGCACTGTTGAGCATGAAACTACTCGTTGGACTTCGGCCAATGCTGCCGGAATTCCATCGAAGAAGAATGCATAAGCTCTCGTGTACCGTTCTTCGGTTGCACATTACAAACCGCAAGTGGCCTCAATTATACCGCAGTCCTCCTTCACGGCGTCCCTCAGGACCCAATGTTTAGTTTTTATAAAGGCGAAAGTCTTAGATGTCTCATCAAACACTAAAATTGACCGGCGACCCGGAGTGACGCAATATTGACCGCAGTGATGCAAAAAATCGGCATCACTTGGTGAGTACACCATATGACGTCATCATAACGACGCAGACAGCCTAACTTTGTGACGTCGATATGACGTCATCGTGACGTCACTTGACGTAACGTGACGTAATGTCACATGATGACGTCATCACATGACATCGTAGCTTGGTCAAAGGTGGGCCGATCACGGAGGCTGTGCAAAATCAGGTGAGGTGCCTCCGATCCTGGAGGCTGTGGAAAACCACGTTAGGTGCAGAAAGCTTACGTAAGGTGGCGGAGCAGGATCAATACATTGACTGGGATGAAAAAGATAGCTTTCGCCTTCTAGTCGTCTTAAGTTAGCGAAAAAGGTACCCTGTGAGTTATTGATAGAATAAAAGCAGGACACCGACCATGAAATAAAATACGGAGAAAGACGTTTCGGCTCCCCTGACGGGAGCCTTGTTCACCTTGTTATTGCTCTTCGAAGCTCCAGATGGAATTTTAGGACGATATATGAGGCAACAAAAAATATTTGCAACAGGGTGAGCCACGTGCTTACCGCAGCAACAGTGGGGGCGGTTCAGTAGATTTAGCACAATGTGTAATCGTGCCGATCTCGTTCTGTCTCACCTAAATACTTTTACCCTGCAGTACTATGGTCGAAGCTAAGGTGGAGCGAAAAAAATATCGCGCCCACACTGAAGTTTAGTCATCAAAACGAATTGACACAAAGAAGTACGAGCAAAAGCGATTTCGCTTGGCTTCCTACGTTTTAAATGCGAAGCATTTCTTAGCGAACTTCTGCGACTTTGAGCGTGTCTATCTATCTATCTATCTATCTATCTATCTATCTATCTATCTATCTATCTATCTATCTATCTATCTATTCTATCTATCTATCTATCTATCTATCTATCTATCTATCTATCTATCTATCTATCTATCTATCTATCTATCTATCTATCTATCTAGCCGCCTACGACTTCGTGCTCTCCTGGTCGCTTGGTTAATCGAATGTACACCAATGTTGGTATGGTGTAACATGACTGTATGACGAACATAAATGACAAGTCATAACATGAAAATTATGACACGCATGTCATGTACAGCATGATTTACATGCCACGCTCATGATGCGCTGGCGGCCGTTTCGCTAGCTTTATATACGCCAAAATTGGTATCTTGCGACGTGACTGTGTAACGAACATAAATAACACGAGTTAACATGAAATCATGACACGCATGTCATGTACAGCATGACTTACGTGCCAGGCTCATGGTGCGCTGGTGGCCGTTTCGCTGGTTTGATCTACCCCGAAATTGATATTGCGTGACGTGACTGTGTGACGAACATAAATAACACGAGTTAACACGAAAATCATGACACGCATGTCATGTACAGCTGACTTACGTGTCACGCTCATGGGCGCTGGCGGCCGTTCGCTAGCTTTCTACCCCGAAATTGGTATTGCGCGACGTGACTGTGTGACGAACATAAATACACGAGTTAACACGAAAATCATGACACGCATTCCATGTACAGCATGACTTACGTGTCACGCTCATGGGACGCTGGCGGTCGTTTCGCTAGTTTGATCTACCCCGAAATTGGTATTGCGCGACGTGACTGTGTGACGAACATAAAAACACGAGTTAACACGAAAATCATGACACGCATGTCATGTACAGCATGACGTACGTGCTACGCTCATGGGGCGCTGGCGGCCGTTTCGCTAGCTTGATCTACCCCGAATTGGTATTGCGTGACGTGACCTGTGTGACGAACATAAAAACACGAGTTAACATGAAAATCATGACACGCATGTCATGTACAGCATGACTTACGTGCCACGCTCATGGGGCGCTGGCGGCCGTTTCGCTAGCTTGATCTACCCCGAAATTGGTATGCGTGACGTGACTGTGTGACGAACATAAAAAACACGAGTGTAACATGAAAATCATGACACGCATGTCATGTACAGCATGACTTACGTGTCACGCTCATGGGGCGCTGGCGGCCATTTCGCTAGCTTGATCTACCCCGAAATTGGTAGTGCGCGACCGTGACGTGTGACGAACATAAATAACACGAGTTAACACGAAAATCATGACAACGCATGTCATGTACAGCATGACTGCGTGTCACGCTCATGGGCTCTGGCGGCCGTTTCGCTTGCTTGATCTGCCCCGAAATTGGTATTGCTCGTCATGACTGTGTGACGAACATAAAAACGCGAGTTAGCATGAAACTCATGACACGCATGTCATGTACAGCATGACTTACGTGCCACGCTCATGGGACGCTGGCGGTCGTTTCGCTAGTTTGATCTACCCCGAAATTGGTATTGCGCGACGTGACTGTGTGACGAACATAAAAACACGAGTTAACATGAAAATCATGACACGCATGTCATGTACAGCATGACTTACGTGCCACGCTCATGATGCGCTTGCGCGGCCGTTTCGCTAGCTTTATATACACCATAATTGGTATCTTGCGATGTGACTGTGTAACGAACATAAATAACACGAGTTAACACGAAAGTCATGACACGCATGTCATGTACAGCATGACTTACGTGTCACGCTCATGGGGCGCTGGCGGCCGTTTCGCTAGCTTGGTCTACCCCGAAATTGGTATTGCGCGACGTGACTGTGTGACGAACATAAATAATAGGAGTTAACATGAAAACCATGACACGCATTTTGCTAAACGACATACAAGACGATGTATGCAGCTCTTTGCCTGGCTGCTTCGCATTACATCGATTCCCACAATGCGTGGGATCTGCCGGCTTTTTCCTTTGCTTTTGCTTTGACACACACACACAAAAAAGAGCCATTTTATCCTCGTTAAGCACTTTCTTGTTTAAACTTATGGAAATAAAAAGCGATGAGCGTTCAATTTCTTGCCGTTGATCATCGTACATTATTCGAAACAGGGAGCCTATAATGCCTACAAGATAACTACGTCGTGCATAGACCCCATACGTCCTCTTTCAGATTATGTCACACAAGGCTGGACAGTAAGGGTGAACATACCGTGGACTCTTCTACATTTACTTGCTCCGGTGCGCCCAAAGGTGGGCTGTGAAGCGTGTGTCGAAGTGAACCGGGAAGATCAGCTACCTTGCGCGAGTGATCCGCTCATCGCGCATGTTGAAGGCAAACACGCGTGTCCGTTAACGTCAGTCCTTGGCACCCTAGCGTCTTGCGTCAGGCAATGCCTCGCTCGTTCGTTAGTCACGTCGAACCCTGCTGCAACGCTATGCAAGAGGGTTACAAAGAAAACGCCGAATCACATTCCACTGCTTCCTTAATGCTTCCCGGAAGCAACTTGCTTGCAGCCTAGTCAGCGCGCGGACAAGCTGCCACCCTTCGCGGTTAATTATCGCCGCTTTCAGCGAACGCTCCTATGACCTGCTTGTTTATGGTGGAAAAAAAAGATAAAGCAAGAACTGATCCCCGCAGTCGACGTCGTCTCACGGAGGTGTCAAAGGAGCTGCCTCAGCTGTTTATGAATATTCAATCTACGAGGCGATGCCGGGCGTTCCAGAAGGAGGAGACAGCCGCGACGGCACCAAAGCCTCTGCTGCGGATAACGACCGTGATGAAGCACGCTGGGATCCATTCCGTGATGCGAGGACTGATAGGAGCCTCCCGATGATCGCACCGTATCCCAACCTGAGAAGCCTCGTCGGCCGTGCTTTGTCCCGCCTGTTCGGTGCACAATGGTTGGGAAGCACAGGTGTAGTCTTTTCACTCAAGAGAGTAAATCATGTACCGATAGTTGTTATCTGAAGTGTCGTTTCCATATGTCTGCTGTTCGGATAAACTTGTAAGCATTCATCAATAGTACAATGTCCTACAGAAATGTAGTAGCGCAATTCTGGCGCAAGCGAACTGAAGCATGTTTACATTGGGTGATTGAGAAATGGTCAATGAATGGAATTACGCACACACAGCCGAAGGAGAGTCTTTTTTTTTTTATACACAGGTAGTTCCGAATGCAGTAGCTCATCTCTTTTGACATATCCGCCTTTATTCTCTTATAGTAAATTGTGAGAGTGGATCATACATCGTGTTTTTCAACAGTAGGAAGCCAGAATCCATGCGTCACATGAAGCGGCTATTATTTATATGACATCTACAGACAAAGGTCACATGCACCAATTTTCACTGTTTCAATAACATCGTAACTTGCGCAGAAAGCATCTCCTTGAACACCATAGTACCTTGGGCCTAGCTCTTTCCAACATTAGTCTCCGCACCGTTTCAGGCTTATCTCCTAAAGCGTGGTACTCAAAATAACAACTTACGCTATCTTAAATCAATCTCATGTGCAATTCGTCTTGTATGCTCAAAGTCCCATCATACCACGTGTGTTATATGAGTGAGGGACGCAGGGTTACTTCGTTCGATCTATGTTGCGAAGTTAAACTTCAGAAAGTCAGACACACGTTCACAGTTGTGCGTGCAGATAAACCATACGTACGGTCTAACTACGTATCTATCCATTCATAACATGTCAGTACGCAATGTCTCACTCGGTGAGGAAATGCAGTTCATGTCGCAGTAGTTGTTATTCTGTTCTCTTAAGTAAAATAGCAATCGTTTAAATCTACATGACGGCTAAGAGAACACGCCGCATATTACAAATCAGATATGTTCATCAAGAGGATTATTCAATGAGAGTCGAATAATGCTTTGAGACCATTCTAAAGGCGCCGTTGACAGTCCATTGCGGTTGACGTGCAGGTTCACAGCAAAACTAATACGGTGGAGCTAACGCGACGCTGTACAGAACTGGAACGAACTGGGTGAGTTTGCGGAGCCAGATGAGAGCGATACGAGGTCGGTCCGGGCTGAGTGATTCATTACGATAGCGCGCGTGACCGCCGGCGCGGAAGCGACGGGCCGCTCCTCACAGGATTAGCCTTGCCGCGAAATGAAACCGGCTGCTCGGCACGGTGCATCGGCTCCGTGCTTCGCTCAGGCTGGGGCCATCGCGTGCTCCCCTGTATTAGGTTCATCATCTAATCCACGACTGCGCCTCGGTGTCACCCGTTCGGCTTTACGGCAGTGATGGGACAGTTCTATATTATCTTTTATTTAGTATATGTTACGGGGCCCTGAGCTGTAACGCAAGACTAGTTGCGCGTCGCTCACCAAGAAAAAGCATAAATAAGCGTTCAATGACATGTGAGCAAAGCATTGTTGTGATGTAGGTTACCCGTACACCACTTTGGAATACTGGCGGAGTGTACACTGCGCAGAGGCGCATGGAGATATGACCACACACAGAGACGGCGACTCGTATATATGTCAATGTATTTAATTTGTTCTTTCGGTATCCACATCCAATTTATACAAATGCATCATTGGATAAACTAGCCGAGGTCTTAACATCATTGCAAAGCGCGCGTTTCTGCATTTCCTCAAGTGTGAAAGTTTGTAGCGCTATCTACGCCCCCCTACCCAACCCCACCCTCCCCGCGAGATTTTAAATGCGAAGCATTCCTTAGCGAACTTCTGCGACTTTGAGCGTATCTATCTATCTAGCTATCTATCTATCTAGCCGCCTACGACTTTGTGCTCTACTGGTCGCTTGGTTAATCGAATGTACACCAAAATTGGTATGGCGTAACATGACTGTATGACGAACATAAATGACAAGTCATAACATGAAAATCATGACACGCATGTCATGTACAGCATGATTTACATGCCACGCTCATGGTGCACTGGCGGCCGTTTCGCTAGCTTGATATGCACCAAAATTGGTATCTTGCGACGTGACTGTGTGATGAACATAAATGACACGAGTTAACATGAAAATCATGACACGCATGTCATGTACAGCATGACTTGCGTGCCACGCTCATGGTGGGCTGGCGGCCGTTTCGCTAGCTTGATCTACCCCGAAATCGGTATTGCGTGACGTGACTGTGTGACGAACATAAATAATAGGAGTTAACATGAAAACCATGACACGCATTTTCCTTAGTGACATACAAGACGATGTATGCAGCTCTTTGCTGGCTGCTTCGCATTACATCGATTCCCACAATGCGTGGGATCTGCCGGCTTTTTTGTACCAATTATTTCATTTTAAATCCGTGCAATCTAGTAGACCGGGCTTTTTCTGGGTCTCTAGCATTAAAACAAAGGGAGTATATTTAAGTAACGACGTCTTTGTCGGATTTGAGAGAGAGAGAGAGAGATAAACATTTTAATGAAGCTGGAGATGTTTGCCTGGCTGTTCGCCTGACATGCCACTCCAGGTGCTGGGTGACGATTATGATATATACAGTGATAACCACATAACACATACAGTCACACAAGCTTACAAAGTTTCGTTCAGGCTCGTTAGCACAGAATCGCAATTCAGAGCTGCTAGCTATGCTGAGATCAAAGCACCATGAACTACGAATACAATTTCAAGTCATGTCAAGTCAAGTTTATTAAATAGTTCAGGTGAATATTACAGCAGGAGGTCCCAAAGTTTCAGAAAAACTGACAGGGGGACCTCCTATGGTACATGAATGGGGTAACAACAGAAAAAAGAAGAAAAAATACAGCAAAATTCAAGGGTCGTGTGAGTAATAATGAACACGCTTGATTAAGAATAAGGGTACGATCAATACATAACATAATGGTAATACTCACTATTGAAAAAAATAACATGGACATAATCAAAAGCAAGTGATGAAACAGGAAGGACAAAAAAGCTAGATTAATGAACAGCTCTACATGATAAATGCAACTCGTTTCATTATCAGCGGTATCAGTTACACAAAAGAAAATGTTAAATACTAAAATAGCACAGAAATGTTGAGAGCTGTTAAGAGTTAAATACACAATTCAGGTGAGTTGATTAATTCCTGAACAAAATATTTCTTGCTGCGCAAGGTGAAAATATGATGTTGTGCGATGATTTTATTTCGAGAGGTAATGAATTCCAAATAGCCATGCAAGTAAATAAGATTGAGAACTTGCCGTAGTTTGTTCTGACGACCGGCAAAAGAGGATTATTGCGCTGGGAAAACGGGGTAATATTGACTGTTAGTTAAGTGACGATGATCAATACATGCAATGAAAATGCCATGCGTGATGAGCGTAAAGACGACTATGGACAGTCTATGGCAAAATAATTGTCTTAATAGGAGTATGTTAGGCTTAGGAAACAACGATCTACAGCACAAATAAAATGGGCTGAAAGTCATTAGTCAAACTGCTTGATTCTGAAGTCGCTGCAGACGGTCGATGTGCGTGAAGTATGTGTTGGCCCGAGATGGTACGTAAAACGAAATATGGTTATGAATATAGGCAAAATACAAAGAACGTATGATGCGAGGCGGAAAATAGGTTCGAGTCTTGATGATAACGTGGATTCCAAATGCAATCTTTTTACCGAGGGATGCTGCATGTTTATGAAATTTTAGTTCAGTATCTGAGATGACGCCAGGAAACCGCCCTTCACTGGAAATATTTTCATGTTATTACCGATGTGAAGGGAAAGTGAAATTCGCGGGGACTGGTACACCATAAAGGCGGTTTTAGTAGCATTGATCTGCAGCTGACTGCCTTGGCACCATAAAGTTATGCTGTGTAAATCTGTGTTGAAGTGAGACTGGAATGTAGAAACTGATTTAGATGATGGAAACGTGGTTGTGTCGTCAGCGTATAGTATGCACTTGGTCTTAGTAAGAATGGTAGGTGGGTCATTACTAAACAGAAAAAAATTAAAATGGGCCTAAAATTGATCCCTGTGGCACAAGTACGTTCATTAACTTGGGCGATTAAAGATGGCCATTAACGTGTATCATTTGAGACCCGTTACTCAGATGGCTTTTAATAAAGTTTAGTGGAGGACCAGACATGCCAGACAGATTCGAGTTTAGCAAGTAGCACGAGATGATATGTGGTGTCAAAAGCCTTCGTCAAATCGATAAATACAGATTCGTCTGTCAAAAACTAATTATTTATTAGATTTACAGACTAGCCCTACTGCGATTGCACATCTGTAACTTGAGTTCAGTTTATTTTTTATTATTTTTTTTGGGGGGGGGGGGGTGTGTTGATATCCTTTCTGCTAGAGCGCACCGGTGCACTCTGCCGTGCACCAACATCAATGAAGAGAAATGCGTACTCGCTGGAACGATGCACGCTTACTTTTTTCAAGACGGACTTTAAGCAACCACAGAACAGAAATTATTTTAGCTTAGGGTCTCTGAATACTCGCTTAGCAACCAAAAAGAGCCATTGTAACCTATTTTTCTAAAGTTATACATTGACGGACAAAAAACACCTTTCTGAGTTGAATAGGAAAAGAAAGAAAGAAAGAAAGAAAGAAAGAAAGAAAGAAAGAAAGAAAGAAGGAAAGAAAGAAGGAAAGAAAGAAGGAAAGAAAGAAAGAAAGAAAGAAAGAAAGAGAAGGGAAGAAGGAAAGAAAGAAAGAAGAAGGAAAGAAAGAAGAAAGAAAGAAAGAAGAAAGAAAGGAAGAAGGAAAGAAAGAAAGAAGAAAGAAAGAAAGAAAGAAAGAAAGAAAGAAAGAAAGAAAGAAAGAAAGAAAGAAAGAAAGAAAGAAAGAAAGAAAGAAAGAATGAAGCAGAGGCATTACAAGGTATATAGTTATTTGCGCCTTTCTAGAATACAGCAGCTGCTATCATTTTTTTTTTTCGATTGAGCTGAAGTTGGCAGTTCTAATTCTCACTGACTTTCTGTGGCGAAGGTCAGCACTGCGATAATCCGGATTAGGCATCCAGACGCTATGTTCGCAATTCCTCGGCCTTTTAAATCCGGTTTTAGCTTGCCACCACAAATTTCCGCTGCATCAGCTGCGATCGCATTGCTTCGAAACCACTACACATATACGCGGCGATATAGAAAGCTTTTTCCAAAGCTCTGGCAAGGATTCTTTTAATGTCGGTCGTCGCGGATAACGTTATTCTGCCACGTCGGCTGGATTGCAAGAAGAGGAGGACATTTCTTGCACAAGAAATCCCAATGGTCACGTAGTTATTGCAAACCCTGTTTAAGCATTGTTTTACGTGGGTATATTAGTGCTGTTATTTCAGTTTTCTAAGCGAAGCTCGGCCATAGGTCAGATAGCCAGGTACCTTACTCAAGATGAAATGGAATCAGAGGAAACCTGCGTAAAACAGAGCAAAACTGCGTAAACCTGAAGAAAATATTACGTCGTAAAGCCGTGTTATATTTGCCAACTTGAGTCAGCTGTGGCTGCCGGGACATTTGCGGCTTCTTCTGTACACCCACGATCTCATACTACGAGAATATGGTTGCAAAATGAACGCGTGGCTACTCACTCAACCTAAATATTGTGCTATAGTGATGGCGGCACATTTAACTGTACTTTAGAGGTAAATTTTATTAAATCGAATAAATATTACACTTAGACACGTAAGAAACACGCACAATTTCACCCGCACATTGTGAAAGAAAAAAATCATGTCACAGCCGATTGTGTAGGGAAACGAGAAACAAAAAGAAGTTTGTCGCGTTCCCGAACAAAGACAAATACAGCGCCGCTAACTAGAAAAAAAAGTAATGAAGGCATCTAAAGCATAAAGAACAAAGCTCGTCATGATTCCAGACTCGATTTGCATATTCAGTAGAAAGAGCCGAAGCAGCTTGCTGTGTCAGCACTGCCACCCGGGACACTGTCGCGATATTTGGCTCCGGGTTTGAAAAGAAAAAGGCACAAATTCGGAGAGGGATATTTTGCATAAAGCTGCGACGTAGAAGGCACAGCGCTTTCTTTCCTCTGCGTTCTTGGGGCTTTGGCTTCGACCCACAGTCTGGTAACTTCTCCCGCACTGTCTGTGCTTAAAACGTGACAGCCATGATTGCAATCGCTGGTGGACGTCGTCAAAATGATTCACCGGCTCTGCACATACTTACACTATTAGTGTTATGGTCTCACTGGCTAATCCCTGAATAGATAGACCTAACACCACCGCTGCCAGAAGTGCATTATAATCGAGACATCCCTGAGGAGAGCGCGACATACAGCACCAGCATCGCACGTACTGCTCGTTCTACGAGGACATGTATACAGAAAACGATCGCTTGTTTCTTTTTTGTGTTTTTTTAACACGAAAGTGTTTTATACTGGGGCCCACCACGGCCACTGACGTATTTCCGTCACAGATATGACGTTGTAAAATATAAAGACTAACAGTGGGCAAAGAAAAAAAAATCACAGCATATCCACGGGGTGAATGACGAAGAATTTGGGGCGAAGCTCCTGAAGCAATCATGGTTACACCGTGAAATCTTCAGTTGTTTCGCCCAGCAGTAATCTCGCTGCGCACGTTTCGCAGCCGCTTCCCACTCTCGCAGGCCCGGGTCCACCTCTCGCTGCGCACGTTTTGCAGCCGTAGCACGAGCCCTCGACGTCTCCGGGTCCGCTTCTCGCTGCGCACGTTTCGCAGCGGCCTCTTTGGTGCGCACCGTCGCGGGATCCGCCTGACGCCGCGCGCGCTTGGCGGCGGCTTCGCGGGCGCGCACCTGGGGATCCTGCCGACGAGCTTGGGCCGCAGCGGCGTTCCGCACCCGGCGCTCCTCGTCGTCCATGGTCCGCCAAGCAGCACGGTCCGGCAAGCGCACTCGTACGGCGACGATCCGGGGAATGAGAGATCCCCGCGCAGCCCGCGCAGCCCGCGCAGCCCGCGCAGCCCGCGCAGCAGCCAATCGGAGAGCAGCTGCACCGCCAATGCCATCTAGCGTACCTTCACCGAACCACCTATTGTACGCATGTCTATGGGACAGCGCCCTCTCGGAAACGAGACGAGAAATGGAGATGACGACACAGAATGCATACAGCGCCATCTAGTATATCGTCACCCAACTGCAGTTTGCATGCATCTCTATGGGACAGCGCCCTCAATTGTACGATAAAGGAACACTACGGGGTACGCCGGACGGATCGACGATCGACAACCGACCAGGTCTCGCTATAAGGAGCTTCGCCCCTAAAAAAGTTCCGCCACCGGGAAGCGAACTTACGACTCCTCGCTCCGCAGCGCGAAACGATTCGGCCACGGACGGCATGTTTTTCGCCATGACGGCGAGCTATTTATATACACCATTTGCCGGTGGCCGTACTCGGAGATCTGTGTTACATAGCGTGTTTTCGTCATCACTAGCCAGATGGCGCGAAGGGATCGAGTAGCATAGAGTCACTGTATATGCTACCTTTAGGTAGCAGAGTAGCGATTAGGTCCGGCTAGCAACCACAGCTATGCGGTGAAGTCGCACTCCATTTTTGCAGGCGGCCGCCGATAAACATGTCTGGCGTGTAGAAGGCCGGCGATGAACATTGGCTGTCGATTACTAGTGTTATTTCAGTTCGCTGCAGCGGCGGCGTCGAGAAATACAAAAATTGGCCCGAGCGTCAGCTTCTCCGCAATGCATGGTTGCTAGCGGCGTTTGGAAGACAGATGCGCAACTCTGCTACCGTTAGGTAGCATATACAGTAACTGTAGAGTAGCAATAGCGCGCTTTAAAGGTCGTCGCCGTTGCGACGAGCGGCCGCCTCTACAGGGCGTGGTCGCTAGTGCGCGCGCTTATCTCGTGATCGCGGTGGTTTGTACGTCTTGCGTTGAGAGCATGAAGGTCCCTTGGCTCACTGCAGCGGCCGCTTTTGCGAAAGGAGCGCGGTGCCCACGCAGAAATGTTACAAATGTGACAGTTAGTTCGCGCTCATCCTGTGTATGTTCGTTCCATGCGTCCTTTCTGCTTAAGCAGCGCGTTCCAAGTTTCGAGCTCCTTGCCGTTCTTCGCGTGAAATTACAATTCGTTGCTGTAGCATTCATTCCTTCGCCCTTGGGGCGAAAAAATACACAACAAACGCTCAACTACGTCTGTGAAGACACGTTTCACTTTCGTGTTATACCGATTGCTATGACAGAGGGATCAGCCATGTTTTTTTAGTGTGGTAGCTACTATATGGACACCCTCGGCGGGTTTTCGCCGTCGCCGTTGGCACCACCGTGCCGTGGCGTACATATATATAGTGAAAGTGTTGAAGTATAGGCATATATGTGTGTGTGTCTGAGCGTGTGTCTGTGTACGGAAAAGCACGGTGGCGTCAACGCCGACGGGTAAAACCCGCCAATAGCGTCCATATAAGAGCTACCACAATAATATATATATATATATATATATATATATATATATATATATATATATATATATATTTATATGAAGGAAAGCAGGGTTAATTTCAAGGGCTCGTTTTCTTTGTTATACACAATATTAATGAGAACTAACAGACAATAATGCCAAGGAAAGTATAGGGGATGTTTTTAGTAATAAATGTAAGGTAATTGTGAAGAAAGAAAATCTCGGACCGTGCGCGCTCAACGAAGAGGACGAAGCGATGTCTCTGCTCGACCTCAGCGCTCAATTGCTGTTTTAAATATATCTTGTCTACAGCCTGCAGAGCGAGCGTCTCGACATTCACGTAACAGCGCCGTCATGGCTACTGGCGGCGCTGACTGACGCTCCCACGTTTAAATGCACACATATACCCTATAAAGTGGACGGGGGGATGGCCGCCGCGGTAGCTCAGTTGGTAGAGCATCGGACGCGTTATTCGAAGGTCGCAGGTTCGGTCCCTGCCCGCGGCAAGCTATCTTTTCGTCCACTTTTCTTTCTTCACAATTACCTTACATTTATTACTAAAAACATCCCCTATACTTTCCTTGGCATTATTGTCTGTTAGTTCTCATTAATATTGTGTATAACAAAGAAAACGAGCCCTTGAAATTAACCCTGCTTTCCTTCATTCATAGCGAGGGTCTCGTTCTGGCAGACTTGATGCTTTCAGGTTGTATGCGAGGGATTATTGGTCAGCTGCCAGCTCGTAATAAGTTCACGTGCTACGTGACGCCAACAGGCAGAAAAAAGAGTGTTCCACACTCGCCGTCATGGCTACTGGCGGCGCTGACTGACGCTCCCACGTTTAAATGCACACATATACCCTATAAAGTGGACGGGGGGATGGCCGCCGCGGTAGCTCAGTTGGTAGAGCATCGGACGCGTTATTCGAAGGTCGCAAGTTCGGTCCCTGCCCGCGGCAAGCTATCTTTTCGTCCACTTTTCTTTCTTCACAATTACCTTACATTTATTACTAAAAACATCCCCTATACTTTCCTTGGCATTATTGTCTGTTAGTTCTCATTAATATATATATATATATATATTGTTACGTGAATGTCGAGACGCTCGCTCTGCAGGCTGTAGACAAGATATATTTAAAACAGCAATTGAGCGCTGAGGTCGAGCAGAGACATCGCTTCGTCCTCTTCGTTGAGCGCGCACGGTCCGAGACTAGCTCCGTGGAGCGACACGTTTAACCGCTCGGCCACAACGTCCGCCTTTTTGCGCCTTTGAGTCCTTTTTTGTCGCCTTTATGGCACAAAATTTTTTTAGGTATGTGGGGAAACCTTATGGCGAAATCGCTGCCTAAAATGCCTCATGTAATAATGTGGTAGGTAGCTCTAACGTACCCTACCTTGCTATCTTTGTGCAGTAAACAAAAACAACAACAGAACAGAGGAAACGTGAGCGGTTTGATTCAAAGATCTTGGAACACTATTTGTTCTAGCCTTGTTTTATATTGTAAACAATCTAAGAGAGGTTTCGTTTCTGTTTACCCCTATCTCACTGAAAGGCCATGGTGGCACTTAGCGGATGGAAGGCAATTCGCAAGTTCCTGACTTCGAGAAGAGGAGTGAAAATGAACTTTTAAATGTCACTTGAAAGTCAAACTTCCTTTCTTTTCCCTCTAAGTGGTAAACCTACTGAAGAAGAAAATAGGAACAGAATTAAGACAAAGGCGTGACCCATCAAACCTCGAACTCAAGCACCAACTTAAATACAGAACATCCGCGCAGAAGGGAGCCAAAGGGGCCGTAGCGCACCGAACAAGTGCGGATTCACGCGAACTTCTAAGTAGCAGTGGTACAAAAGGGCGAGCTCGATATAACACTCATGGAGAGGAAGTATGTGCGTTGTTGTGAATGCAACGCATAGGCCACTTTGGAAGTACTGGCGTCGTGGACCGTTTCGCAATGCGGGACTGCACTATTGGCAATGCGTACACATGTTTGATAGCCGCTTTCGAGGCTGATGAGATTCGTTGCAAGACAATAGATAGACTGAAATTTTTCTAAGCCCTCCGCGCTAGTAAATTTGTAAGCTAAATTATGATGAAAGCAAATTAGACATAGTGTGTGTGCGATCGTGCGTGCGTGCGTGCGCGCGCGCGCGTGTGTGTGTGTGTGTGTGTGTGTGTGTGTGTGTGTGTGTGTGTGTGTGTGTGTGTGTGCGTGTGTGTGCGTGTGTGTGTGTGTGTGTGTGTGTGTGTGCGCGCGTGTGTGTGTGTGTGTGTGAAAGCTTTCTTAAATTTGTGCTTTTTTACATCGTAATCATATGTGGCACGCACCACATCAGGCATATTTTATTGCCTCACGTATTTGATTTGGATATTTTAAATGATGACACGGTTTTTCTGTGCTTAAAATGTACTGATGGGCTAGTTGGTGAGCCATGATTTTCGAATAGGCAGTGCACAAAAGGGCAACGAATACGTACCCATAAAAAGACGCAAACACAAGCGCTGTACTGCAACTGGTGATTAATTGTCGAAAGACCCGGCTTATGTATGTGAACACGCACATGCGCTCTGACAGCAGTGGATTCGATGAGGACCGGCAAAAAACCCGAAGAAACCGCACGAATAAAGGCACAACAACAACAACAAAAAAAAAAGAAAACACGTGGTTCTGATAAAAATTTCTGTGGTTTGTATTTTTTTTTTCTCTTCAGTGAAGCATAAACTTTGTGAACGAATTCGAATATTTATTCGGGAATGACACATAATTGGTGAAAAAAAAAATATGTAGGCCTTCCGCTCCATGTATGCTCGCACCTCCCAAGTCTTCAAATGGCTTTCGGTGACTGAGAGGAGTGTACTGCAATGGAAAGTGCGTCTGAGAGCTCGTGCCAAGCGCCCAATTAGACAAAGACGAGTTTCTCGCCTGCGATTTTTTCACTAATTTTCTTGTCACTTAAACATTTCTTCCAGCATGTTGATTCGTTCTTTGGAACGAAAGACAAACTGATCAGAGCACTCTGAATAGCAGGGATTTTTGTGTCTCCGCAGAGCTTCTTAAATGCATGTTGTTAAAAGAAGCAAAGTACTAACGCGTTCGCGTACCGGCGGCATGTTTCAGCGCTTTATACTCTCAACAGACACTTGCTCGGAAGTAGCTTCCTTGGGGAAATTACGAACGTCACTCATGATGCAAACACACGTGTCTACTGTTTATATAAAAAAAAGCATTAGTATTCGTTTGTCGAGAAACGCGAATTACAATATTCATTCCTTCAGCGTGATTGTTTTGACAACTGTTGGTTTTCAGCCAAGCAGCCGTATAATATTTCACCATTTCAAATCCGTAGAGATGAGCACACCAACACTCATTACGGTCTATTTTGGGTTCATACACGGTTAATGTGGATGTCACACACACTAAGTTATTGGCTGCCCTTTTTCCCTCACTATAGTATGATGTGACTGGCTAACAGAGCAACTTGGTAAATAAAATTATCATATATGAAATATTAAAAGGGTAGGAGTTAGATTCCTATGCTGCACATTTCTTCCTCTTGGCAATGCATATGTATCGAAGTTTTCAATCAAGTTCTGAATTAGTTATGCAGTTATTTGTGGACCGGTGATGAACAAGTGTAAAAGATGGTCGAGTAGATGGTAGAAAGCTTAGACCAGGAAAGAGACCTTGTTGATGTTGGCGGTGATGCTGCAGCAAGCGGGTTTGCTCTCGCACACATATCCGGCAATAGTTCCGCCTGAGCACCACGTGAGTTAGCTTATAGTAGTGTGCATGCGTGTGTGTGTGTGTGTGTGTGTGTGTGTGTGTGTGTGTGTGTGTGTGTGTGTGTGTGTGTGTGTGTGTGTGTGTGTGTGTGCGCGTTTTCTAGGGTGTAGGGTTAAGAGCGAGGTGTCTGGAACATATCAGTTGTGTAGGGTAGGGGCAGCTATAGCAGATTGCAAGCTAAATTACACAGGGATCAAGACCACATTTCCGCAGTCTGCTTCTTTTTTTTTAGGTAGTCAAAAACAAAGTCCAGATATTGCCCTTCCAAAGCGTCGTGCCTCTATTGCTTAACGCTGTATGACGAGCGCAAGGAAGTAGATATGTTGAACTCCGACAGCGCCATTCGTGTCCGTTCCAGTACATCGCTTGTGATTAGTTCCCCGTGTTCTGCTTCATAATGGCAAATGGAAGAGAAAAAAAAAGCCACAGTGACTCTTACTGCTCCTAGCGTCCGCTCCCAGTGCCTTTACTTATGTGCACAAATTTCATTTACTTTTGCTTGCTTTTGATTTATTGCGTATCTCGTACTGTTGCCCCAGATTTCTGTCTGCTCTGCTTGAGAATAAGGGTCGGCAACCAATCGCGGCTCGTGTTTATATAACGCTAATAGGGCGTCTTTATCCCCGAAGCCTCTAACAGCGCCCCCCCCCCCCCGTTTCTTTTTCTTCTTCCTCGCCTTTCTAACTGCATATAACAACGAGGAGTCGTCAAACAAATGTCGAGGGAGGCAGCCTCGGCGATAACGACACATGAAAATTCGTCGCCCGAGGAAATGTCCAGCACCGTCTCAAACGAAAGCAAGCGCTTTATTTTCCAAGCTGAGCATGTCCGTACCCTTCGTATCTTTTATTCTAATTTCTTGCATGTTCTTATTTGCTGCTCCGTGCCCTTGTCCCTTACAAGACTTTTACCAGAGAAGCTTTTGTTTCAGATGTTCCTCTTGAAACCATTAAACGTAGCGAATAATATTAAAGCTGTTTAAATACTCTTCCTTGCCGCCCAGTATTCATGAGTTGGATATCTTGCATCTGTAATAGTTTTATCAGCCTTGTTCGCTTTGTGCGTCAGCATTGTGTTACTTTTCCAGACCAAATTTTATATTTGATCCGACCTGCGTGGACTACGTGTCCGCAGTATGTAATAAATATAAATAAATAAATAAATAAATAAATAAATAAATAAATAAATAAATAAATAAATAAATAAATAAATAAATAAATAAACTAGCGTGGATAACCGAAATTACCGGAAATAATTATGGCCACCGCTGATATTGAGAAAGAAAGAAATATGTGTTCGGCAACATACGCCTCTTTGCACAGAAACTGCCCTGAATTACATATGAGCTCGTAAAGTCGCGGCAACAATGTAAATTGTTTGAAAACAATGCTTTATTCAACAAATTCCTGACGCTTCGCAACACTGTGAGAGAGCGAAAAAGGGAGAGGGACAGAATCCAGGAAGACAACAGCTTGAAGGTGAAGCTGACATCAGCTCAGAAAAGGTCGCGCATTCCGTCCTTTGAGACTGCCAACGACATTTCGAAAATCGTTCATATCTAGGGAGGGACAAACTACAATAAACGATGATTCTGATTAAGTGTGCTCCTTTGTCTGTTTCCAGTACAATGAGAAATATTCGGGGGAGTGTTATTCTTGCTCGTTTAGGAAAATACGCAACAATCCGTGAAAACTTTAAAGCGAGTTGACGAAATAACCGCGGCAGCACTTGTTTAGCATTATCTGAACTACAAGATTTTGCGGAGTTATTATTAAGGTTCTGTTTTGTAGGTATACGGGAATCACAGCAACCAATACAATAATTGCAGGCTGATGTCATTATTCAGGCCAATTTTGTTTTTATCGCTTCCTGTCGAATTGGTGTTGTCCGGCTGAAGCTTTGCGACATTTTGTAATTTATTATTAATTCTAACAGAAAAGCTTTTAGTCAAACCATAAAGACGGCCGTTTTATAGCAAAAATCTCGCCGCACCGTTTTCTAGCAACCGCCGAGCACAGCACGCGCTCTGCGACGAAGACTGCTGCGCTTAGTGACCAATGGAGACGCCGCGCATAGCGTCCAATGACAGTTTAAAATCATGGGCGCAAAGAGAGAGAAAATAAGAGAAAGAAAGAGGAAGCAAGCATCGCGGCCAAATATTCCACCACTTGGCCAAGCCGCGCATGCGCGGTAGCTAAGCCACGCCTAACGACGGACACATTTCGCGCAACCTCCGCTCTACACTCCATAGCCTGGCTGCGCCCGATCGTGCCGAGACAGCCATGGGGCGTCCTAAGAAAGAGCGTACTCCCGAGGAGGAAGCGCGCATATTGAAGCTAGACGTGTCGGTCGACGGGGAGTACGAGCGGCGACGGGACCGTGCTTCGCTATGCGAAGCTTTGCGCGACTTAGTGAAAACTTCCCGATTTTTTTTTGTTTCAAAGAAAATTACAGAGAGAGAGAGAGAAAAAAAATTATGAGGGAAAGTTAGGGAGGTCAACCAGGAATATAACCTCCGGTTTGCTACCCTACACTAAGCGGAGGGGGGAGGGGAAAGAAAGATGGAAATGAGAACGGAGAAAAGGTACTCCCGTTGAAACAAAATGAATACTCGTATACCTTCAGCGATGGTATTAGAATGTTGTAATATACGGGCTACTGCTGCACTACGCTGTTTTTATTGCACATGTTGTATTGGCAAATTAAAAAGAAGGAGAGAAATAAATCTGTGGAAACTGAAGAACCACTGCATCTTTCTTTTTTTTCTTTATTCCAGTGCCTCCGAAGCGTCCCGTCATTATGGATGAAAATGGCACAAAAATTGACAACATCACAAGGCCGTACCTGGAGGGTGAAGACCTCACTCTCACATGCGACGTGTACGACGGTAAGCTTCATTCTTGCGCTGAATTTGTTCTTCGTTGAGCTTCGTGGCATCTTTTTTTTTTTTGCAGACGTGTATTTAGTTGAGGACAACTTCGCACACAATCTTGGTTACTCTACGAGCGAAGTAATTTGTGCTATCCTATTGATATTTTTCACAGTACCTCGCAATCACAATGAAGGACACTGGGGGGGGGGGGGGGGGCAACGTTCTTGTTGAACTAAGTGTGTGTCTACTTCCGTGGGCTATACGGGAGCAAACGCACATGTGCAATGATGGTGTAACATTTACTACAGAACAGAAAAAAAGAATAGCATCAAATAAAGAGGCAGATAAACAAAGCTTACAAATTGCCTCTTGTAACATTGATCGTTCCGGAGGTAAACATGCGATTGATATTCTTCGAAGTTGTAAATATCATTCTGACTTCCGCTCTGAAATGGGTCTATGCGAGTTTTCACCGCAATAAAAACGTGCTCTTTTATACACCGTTCTTTCCACGCGCATACTTATCTAGGAAACTGTAATTTTTCATGATAGCGATGTCCTTCTCTGGTTTATTATCGTGATGCTCATGCCCCGAGAAATGTCCTAGAAAAATGCAGAAGAAAAGCGTACCATGAACGCGCCTTTACATGGTCTCTGTCCTGACAAAGACTGTGTTACGTTATTGCCAACGTGACGTTCGCGCGGCAGCGCGCAAATCACCAGTGGGATTATCTGCGATGCTTTTCTTTTCGTTTCCTTTCTCTTTATCTTTTTGAGTAAAAGAAACAGTCAAAAGCAAACAACCGAATTCTTGTGAGGCCACCTCCTTCATATTGTCTCTCTCATGGCTGCCCGGGACGACATCTAGCATAAGCTCGCGTATCGCGTCAGAATAAGAAACGGAACGACGAGACTTCCGCCATCAGTAGCAACGCATAGGACAATAGACTGGAATGCATTTTCTTGTAGTAACCCTATGGAATAAAACAAGCGACTGCATCCGGGGCCTCGAACCAAGCTGAACGAGAAGTTATGATCGGCTGCGAAAGACGGTCAACATGTCTCGCAGGCGCCGCCGCTTTGGACTACTCAAGCGGCGTAGGGCTGAGCGGGTGGAAAGGCATTGTTTTCAAGCATGCAATATCTGGCGTTGACTGCTTCGCCCGTATAGCAGAACGCGCGAGTGTCACTGCATTTGTCTTCGTTGCTTGGCGGAAGGAAAGGGGAGGAGAGGAGAGGCACGCACGCTCGCATTCGAGAACACTGCTTCTTTTCCGGTTTGCATTACCCGGCACAGAAGTGCCGCAGAAACACAACTGCCGCCGCATTCGAATGAAATAACACTATTATTTTCTTTTGCCCCGTTTGAACCCGCTCAACCACTGCCCGTCCCAATGTGCCGCAGACTTGTCTTGCCGTTATGATCTGTATTGTATCGGGCTTGCTATTCGGTCAGCAAGCGTAGTTCTAAAAGAAAACACACATCCCATGGCGAAAGAGAGAAAGAGACTGAGAAATTCATCAGCGGTGATATGAAGCCGAGGGCTCCAAATACGAGGCCTCTCCGTTGTCTGGCGGTCGCACGCTGGGGCGCAGCTCTTTCCGATCCCTTACTTCCCCCTCATTTCTCCGGTTTTATTCGGGCTTGCAAGTGACAGTCCTATTGCAACCAATAACTTTCCGAGCATCGCCGCAGCTTGAGCTTGCGGAGGCACTGCTGGCGTGGGCTGCATTATAAATGACCGGGACTCTTCTGAGCTAGGCCTGTGTAGCGTATCGCGAGTATCGGATCCGTAGCAAGCGTTTTCGGCAATCGCGATGCGGTTGCCGCTTGTCGCAGAAAATGTGGCAGCACTGGCTCTGCGGTTGCGTGAGCAACGTCACTGAAGCAAATAGCAATACAGGATCCGTATAGTACCCGCCTCGGCTATCCCTTGTTTATCTCAGCTTGGTTCAATTTTTCTGCGCTAGCATTGTTTGCCCGCTGCCCCGATGTGAGCTCTGGCATTCAGGGACAGCTTTCCTTTATTGTTCTTGGTCTGTTTCAATTTTGTTTTGCAACGAAGCGTGTAAACATTTCTTCCTCCTACGAGTCGTTCCAAACGAGGAAAAGCGAAGCCTGATTTCGTATGAATATCATTTTCAGTATATGTGAACAGTATAACACTTCGTAGCGCTGAGCGGGCGCTGCTGTGTTGTATGTTCTGCATGCCTACAGCATTTCACGTATGAAAATTAGCTTGAAGAGGTCTGACAGTACGCACTTGTTCTTCATTGTTAACTTACTGGTGTAACTACATATTTCATATGGCGAAGAAGTTCAAACTGTGGCGAAGAGTAGTCTGAGTAACGTAATATAACTTTTATAATACATGTAAGCCTACGTAAGGCACCGAAGGACGACCATAAGTTACTGACATTACGAGAAAGCCTCCAACCTAAAAAAAAGACGATGAGATATACTTACATTAGGATATATTATCGCTTAATGATTTCACGTTCACTCCATGTAACAAGAAATTATGCTCTGTCGCACGCACGTTGTCCGCAGGCCAACCAGAGCCCGTGGTGACATGGTGGCGTGGCTCGGAGCTTCTACAGCAAGCGCTGAGCCGAACTGCAGGTGGGCACCCACGCGCAACGCTGTTCCGCCTGCGGCTTACGCGAGCCGACTACCAGGCGCGACTGACCTGCCGCGCAACCAACAGCAACATTACGCAGCCCGTGGCAACCACCATCGTGGTCAACATGCACCGTACGTATGCGCTCATTTGGACGAAGACTTGACGAGACGTCTTTTGCTGACACTATGACAATTCCGTATCAAGCGTCACTGTGTCATTTTCTTTGCCTTAGAACGTTTCACGCGAGTGATTCAGCAGAGGATTGAGCGGTGTTTTCCAAACACGATCGCAGGAAGTTAAATAGTATTGTTGAAAGACGTTATGCTGGCATATATTTTATTTTCTTCCGTTATAAGCAGCAATGCAGCGTGCGTCGGGCATAGTACGATCCATGTATCAAAACTAAGGCACTTAATTGCATAGCGAAGATAGTTACACATTTGCACAACAGTACGTTTGGATACACTCTGGCAAATTTTAGCATGCGGAGTCGCTGAAGTGGTTTACTGGAACATGAATTCCTCATCCGCGATCGGTAGTGTTCACAGCAGTGTTCCCAAATGTATTCATCCATAAGTATTCTGTGTGTAAACGGCTTGTTCCTTCGCTGATGGATGGATGGATGGATGAATAACTTTACTGAAGTCCTTCGATGCACTCGATTTACTGAGTCCTTCGATGCCGCTCCCACGTCTGGACAGAGAGGCCTTGCCCCTCCGCCGCGTCGCGGGCCCGATGGACAGCCCAGAGCTGTGCTTCAAGGTCCGAGCTGCGTAGAGCTCGGTGCCACTCTGATGATTTATTCAAGATATTCTCTTACGAACAATTCTAAGGACACAAGTATTCCTGAATACTTGGTAGGATCTTCGATGCAGTCGTATATAAGTGACTGTCGTGTTTTACAATTTGGAATAAAGCTCGGGAGATCTTTTTATCGTTGGTACAACATGTGCGCAGCGATGGTTTAAAGTGCAAACAGGGTGAACCCAACAGTCAAGGGAACAATATAAACAAACTACCGAACACGAAGCAGTATGTTCAAAACGAAGCTTTCGTGCTGCGGAACCGAACGCAGGACATCAGACCGGCCCACCACTGGAGATACTTTACATATACTACCGAGGCTAGTCAATTGCAAGAAAATCTTGCAAATGAGGAATTTTACGAGTTCGGTCCATCACAATAACCGAAGAGAGAAAGAGAGATAATAAAACAAGAGAAGGGCAGCGAGGTCAACCAGAATTGTAGCATCCAGTTTACTACCCTACACTAAGGGGAGGGGGAAAGGGAAAGAAAGATGGAAAGGAAAGCGGAGAGAAGAGCAGGCACACTATAAAAAATTATAAACAAAAGGAAGGTGTAGAGCGGGAGTACTAAAGCCTATTGAATAGGCCACTGGCACGCAAAAAGTTCAGTAAGGCCTTAAATGATTTTCGGTGTGAAGACAGTTCGGGTCGGCATTCCAGCACTGATTGTTCCGACAGGGTCTGTCGTCAAGGCGTGCCAACACAGCAGCTAGCGACAGTCTGTGCGAGCAGAATAGGCAGTGGCCGACAGTGAAGCAAGGAACAAAGACATAGACTAATTTAAGAAGTGTATGCTAAGCTTTATCAATACAAAAATAGCGGACATCGTCCGCTTATGATGCTACGGGAAAAATTTTCAAAAAGGCAAAAAGAAATTACACCATCTCCCGCTAAAGGGGACCATGAGGCGATGCGAAGCCGGAGCACTTGCACGATCGCGTTCCGTTGGCGCTCGCTGGGCATGCTACCGACCTCGCGTCGTGGAACGCGAATAGGAACACTACGCGCGTCGTGTCTTCCCTCTAGCTTGGCCGTTAATTCTCACAGGTCGTGCGGGAAACGTCGACAGGCGCGCGAGAGAGAGGCAGCGTAGGAGAGGAGAGAGAGGGGGAGGGGACGCGCATGCGCTGGCCCTCATCGCGGCGCTGCGCAGGAGAGAATTTCGGCATGTCGAGCCCGCATTTCAGCGGGCTCGACATGCCGAATGAACGCGCGCAGCGCTCTACCACTTGAAGGAGATGAGACTAGAGGAGGAGAGTAGCGTATGCGCCGAGAGCAGAAGCGAGAACGCAGGAGAAGCGCAAGCAGGTGCTGGTGGAGAAGTGGAGAGAGTAACGCGCAGCTGTTGGAGAGAGGGAAGGAGGATAGTCGCGCATGTGTAGTGTGAGTGCGGACCTCAACGCCGCGTGCGGATTACCATGCCGCGCTACATACCCCCGAGCAAGAGACACTTCGCATCTAAAAGAGAAACACACACGCGCATTTTAAAGATCTGTCATTTCAAGTATCACTTGGGATCTACAAACATTAGGAATAACATGGCTACTATCACTGCTATACACGCGATGTCGTCCACACATGAGTGATGCCGACCGAGTAGTGCCGAAATGGCATAAGCCTTAAGGCATACTCCAGAAGTAGAGCGCTCGTCTGCAGGCTTATTCTGCGTGAAACAAAAAGACAAACCGCCCGAGAAAGAGTGAGACGGAGTCGGGAATGAGGCGCCCATAAAATAATTGCCTCGCGTGCATTTATGAACGCTAGTGCCTTTCCGCCCAGAAAAAAACCACACCATTTCTTGCCGAGGAAGTGCTTGGCTTCATGGCACGATACTCAGTGAAGGAGTCGTAAAACCTCAGCAGGATTACCAGCCCCGCCTGAAACTCCTCCTCCTCCGGCCAAAAAACTAGGCGCAACCTAGGCTTACTTGAAGCAAAATATGGTGCAAGCTACATTTATGTTGCCGAGTCCTAGCGGCACCACTGGCAGTTATTCATGTGACGGAGCATAACGTGGGGGCGGGAAGTTTCGTTCTCTTTGATCACTGAAGAGTTTTTTTTTTCTACGAGGTCATCCGCACGCGTCTTCCATTTGGGAAAGAAAGTTTCTCGGAGGCAGCCTACTCCATGATTAACGTTGCGCATATTCAGAGAGAAGCAAACGAGCACGGTCATATAGGAAGCGACGGCGTAGGAAAAGATTTTATATGACTGCTCCCTTTTGTTGTTCGCTAGAATTTTTTTTTCATTTCCCGATAAAGAATCAAACGAACTTTTTTTCTGATTCTTATTCTGTGGATCCATCTTTTTAACAGCGAACCTGTTTAACCTCGGATAATCTGCGTTGGTCGCGAATAGAAATTATCATCATCATGAACCGGCAAGCCCTCTCTTCGTCCTCTCCTTTATCTTCTGTTTTGCTCCCAGAACACGTGCGCCGATTCGTTCGGCGTGGGATGCAATAATTTTGATGAACGGGAAAACGAGTACACAGAGAGAGAGAGAGAGAAATAAAGAGATAGAAAAAAGGAAAACGAGAAATGAAAGAAAGAAAGGGAAGAGAGACAAAAAAGAGATAGAAAAAACAGAGAGCATGACAGAAAGAGAAAGAGTTAGAGAAAGAGAGAGAATTAAAGAAAGAGACAAAAAAGAAGCAGTGAGAGGGAGAAAGATAGAAAGGAAGAGGGAGAGACAGAAGCACAGCATAACATAGCCACGTATTATATAGTATATAAAGTGGTGGGAAGGGGAAATGTGGGTGAGGAGAAGTGATGTAAAAGTGAGGAGGAGAGAAAGGGTGACACATGACGTAGCCATATATAGCATAGAATATAAAGGGGTTGGAAAGGGATGTGAGGGTGAGGAGGAGGTGAGCGCCACCATCTCCGCTCATACCTCAGTATTCGCGCAGCTAATGCGTAGCTGTCCCTATCTTTTAAGTGCGGAGCACTTTAGGGGCCCGGGCTGTCTCATGTAGCTTGGCGTAACGCTGGCAAAACCACGTATGCATAGCCATCTGTAGCATATTGAGGACGGGCTCGCGCCAAGGAGAAGTCTTCTTCCTCTTGTTCTTCGAGCGCCTTGATGATGATATCAAGTGCTTAGAGGCCCGGGGTGTCGTATGCTGTCGTATACTGTCGTCGCTTGGCGTAACGCAGGAAAAACCACGTACAGAAATAGAAAAATAGAGGAAGAAAGCGAGAAGTAGAAAGATAGAGAAAGAAAGGGGAAAAATAGGAAAGAAAATAGAAATAAATAAGAATAAAGAGAGAAAACAGACAGGAAAAACTGGAAAAGACTAAAAGAAAGACAGAGAGAAGGAAATAACGAGGAACCCCAAGACAAACAAAGAAGGCTGCCCAGCTCCGCCCTTCCTTCAGGCTTGGCACCACCAGTTCGAAGCTGCCTTAATTTTTTACAGCGAAAGCTGTTATGAGATCATTTCACCGGCCGTTTTTCGCGCCGTAGTTGTCCGCCGCCGCCGCCGCCGCCGCCGCCGCTGCCGCCGCTGCCGCCGCCGCCGCCGCCGCCGCCGCCGCCGGTGTCCGTAACCAGTATCGCTCGAAATAAGAAAAAAAACGAAATAAGAAAAAAACTCCAGGATGGAACGAGGTTCGAACCTGGGCCCTCTGCGTGGGAGCCCAGTATTCAACCTCTGAGCCATGCCGGTGCTTGAAACTGCTTTGCAAAAAGGTCCTATACAGGCTTCATGTCGGAAAGGAACCACATTAGCATATGCAATATAGCGTGGTAGAAGAGTAAAATAAGTACCAAGCGTCGCACAACGCGAATTCTGTAATCAGGCGTCACACAAAGCGAATTGCGCAACGAGTAGGTTGTTGAATGCTTCCAACCCATTACAAAGGACTCTGCCATAATTCTTCATCGTCATCAGGCACAGCATCAACAAAGTGCGCATAATGCCTTACATGCGTATAGCAGGTACCAACGCTCTCCGTAGAATGATGAAAAATGGCACAGTGCCTGCTGCCCTACTTCTCAAAAATTACATTGATTTATAGCGTAGTGAGTTCCTCACAAGTGCACTTGTATTGGTTGCCAAGGAAGCCCATAAGCGCATGATCCACTTCCTCGGGGTCTCAGTAAAATTACACTGATTTATAGCGTAGTGGGTTCCTCGCAAGTGCACTTGTATTGGTTGCCAAGGAAGCCCATAAGCGCATGATCCATTTCCTCGGGGTCTCAGTAAAGTTCTTCGCCCCCACCCCCCGTCTCTCTCCCACGTCAACGTATGTTATACAGCATGACGGGAGAGGGAAATAGTGACCGGGCGTCACCCAATGCAAATTACATAACTGGTGGGCCGTTTAAAGATTCCAACCCATTACAAAGGGCTGAGCCATAATTCTTCATCGTCATCAGTCGTCGCGTCAACAAAGTGCACATGACGCCTTACTGACGTGTAGCTGGTGCCTCGCTTCTCCGCAGAATGACGAATAATGGCTTAGTAGGTGCTTCCCAACTTCAAAAAAATTGTGATTTATAGCGTAGTGGGTACCTTTCTAGTGTACTTGTTTTGTAGCTCCAAGAGAGCTTAACGGGCTCTAGAAACGCTGCTCTTCCAGCTTTCGCTGTGACTGTGCTGCGGTTTCAGCGCAGGCCTGGCGTTTTTTTTTATTTTCATTTCGTCTCCAAAAAATTAACGGAGCTTAGAGAACGAAAACGTACGATGTGCACGGTGCTACCTCCTCGGCAAATGAGTGAACACTGTAGCGTAAATACCGATAGTTACCATTAGGACTGCCATAACCCAATAGACGTAATTATTTCTCATCTAAAGGACGGCAGCCGCTTACCAGATGAGGCAACTTCGAAGGCTGAATCATTGGAGTAAGGAAGTGTACGAGGTCGTAGTCACACACGAAGCAGCGAAACGACCAATTTCTTCAACTTTAGCCTCGATTGGAGCAAGCTGCCAATTTTGCTTGCAGTGACTGTGAGGGCGTTAGTCTGAATTGAGACTGAAGGTATTAGAAGGAGCACACTGTGAGATCGTTGACAGAGACCACATGAAGATAAATGACACACGGAGATCCTTTAAAGTGTTCGACTTTTCGTCGACCTTCTTGTCTGCCTTCTCTTTTTCTTTTCACTTTTCTTGCTGGTTCTCGTTCGCTGTGCTGGGACTTTGAGCTTGGTTGGTGGCACGCTTTACCAGCCGGTGATAGCAAGGAATCCGTCGTTCTAAGAGGACATTATGGCAGTCATCCATTTCGTAAAAGTGCACACGTTTTCTTGATGCTTGAACTTTATCCAAGAATAGAGATCAAGTACCATTACGATAAGTGGAGGTTAGTATGCGTTAAGGACAGCAAGAGAAAAAAATCACACCATCTCGCTAAAGGGGACCATGAGGCGATGCGAAGCAACGTTTCGGCATGTAGAGCCCGCGTTTCAGAAGGGGAGTGGAGAGGGGAAGCGGAGAAGGGGAGGGGGAAAGGGGAGAGGGGGAGGAGAGAGGGGAAGTGGAGAGGGGAATGGGATTGGATAGGGAGAGGAGATGTGTGGAGAGGGCTTGCGCATGCGCAGTAAAGGTGGTCACGCCGCACACCACCACCACCGGATTGAACTCCGCTATAAGATGCTTCACATCTAAAAAGTAAAGATAGAGCAAGAATATTACGTCTTTTGTCAGGAAGGCGATATGTGCGAGAATTGACGATATCAGAGACGACATTGACGGCGCCATGTTCTTCAGGTTTTATTCTAGGAGCTTCTTGTTGGTGTAGTAAATATCTGGCTAAGAAAAAGCAGTTATGTTGACAGTTTACAGACAGGTACCAAGAAGAGCAACTAAGTAAGCGAGTATTACCGAATAGAAAAACAAAGCAGAAGAGCAATAGACAATTCACTAATATATCTTCTTGAATTGAAAGTCAATATTACTTCTGTATCAAATAAGGACAAAACTTGTTCATAGAACAGCATGATTATGGATGATGAGTCATGCGATCCTCCGAACTATATGCGCGCGAAGAGACAAGTATTATGAAAAGGGCATGTTGCTTAGCTGGTTGGTTCACAACTTGAATATAGGTATGGGGGTAAAAGGACGGGGACTCAGTCGGTTCATGTCTTCACTTCGTCTCCGTCCTTTTGGATTTTATACCTACATTCTGAAAGTTTTTCGCGGTCACACCGAAAATACTTCGACATAGGGCCTCTCTTAACAGCAACAACAACGCATGCAGTACACCTTAGGCCCGTGCAATGTTTTCTATCTTCCTCGTCTCTCATTTTCTTAGACTTAATATTCAGCAGTTCTTTGTCATAAGTACGAAGATACACAGATTTAGGTGCACACTGTGGTCACAAAGTTAAATTTGGTAACCTCGCATCAATTAGCTAAGTGCGTTGGGGCCTACCGCAGCCCAGGATCGAGTGCTTTACGCTACCCTCGACACATCTGTCCGATGCAGCCGCGCTCCAATCGTTCCTAGCATCCTCACTTCACATCCAATTTTCTTGTTTCGTTCTCTCGTTTGGTGCGCGTCTGTGTGTGACGATCGGTCAGGCTTTAGGGCGCCCCGATTTGAGGTCGTCGCCTCATCTGCGCCCGATCTTTCTACCGAAGCCCGCCGCACTCTTGGCTCCTGGCCAGATCTGCGGCCGAAGCGGCAGAGCTCCATTAAGGCTCAGCTTTCAATCTGGTCGCGGACGACCGTGCCCCTCTAATGACGATCGGTGTACCCCTGCCTCTAATGGATCACTCGCCACCTTTCTCCCGCCTGAGATTGTTGGAAGGGTACGCGACTCATATAGGTAGCGAGCGTGGTCACTCATGCGTGGTGCAGGTGAGGGGAGGAATTGCTGGGAGGGAGAAAGATGCCTCAGAGGATGGATGGGGACAGTCTGGGAAAGGGGTTGGATGCAACTAATGCGACGCAGCCGATTCGAGAACGAGTTTCGTGTGTTTCCCCTGTTTCAATTTCTGGCTGATCATAGGAGAGAGACAGAAAGAGAGAGGTTAATCAGGAAGTGGCCTCTTCAGAGGTGGCGATAAGTGGTTTTGCAACTCATTTCGCCAATCTTCCGCAAAGGAGATGGCGGAGCGGTGGATGCGATCATAGGGAGGAAATCGGGAAGAACGATCAGGTCACGAGAACCACGGAGGCACACACTTTAGGTAGGGATATAGCGCGTGCCAGCTGACGACGTGTGCAATAGCGTGTAATTGCAGGCGATTCCGGCGCTATTTCTTAGGTAGCTGATGCGGCTGCGTGAATACTTTTTCGCGAAAGTGGATTTCCAAGATTGTTTTCGTGTGGTGACGTAGGCCGCTTGAAACTGCGTGCCTGAATATCAAACGTAAGCTCCACTACACCTGTTCCGGAGCCTCGAATTTTTAGGGGCGAAGCTCCTTATGCCGTGGGTCTGTCCATCTACCGTTTGTTTGTTTGTAGTAGCCACCTCTAGTTCCTGAGAATCGCGCGTTTTGGTATGCAGTAGCAGAAGAAGGCGATGTTGACGAGTGAGACTCTCGTGCGTGTTCGCCTGTGTGGCGTTGTTTCTTCTTTACTGCACGCGCTCTGGTATGCAGTAGAAGGAAAAGACGACGTTGACGAGTGAGACTCTCGTGCGTGTTCGCCTAATTCTATTATTAAAGACGATAGTCTTTCGTGGGGAACTTAAGCGCAGAAATTTTGGTCTGTCTTTCTGTCTGTCTTTCTGTTTGTCGGCACGTCCCTCGATTCAGCCACTCGGCCAAAGTTGAACCACTTGCCCAAGGGCCAGCCGCCTTGAACTGGTTCGGCTGTTCATACTTGTGAACGTTGTCGATCAAAAAGTAAATATCATGCATATCTGAGGTGCAACATCACTAGGTAAGTATTAGGTGGCGTGTTCCTTTAATAGAAAATGCATACATACGTAATTTTAAGGACCCTAGTTTCTTAAGCTGCGCTGAAAATGCATAAGAATGGAAGCTTGAGCGAGTTGGTATGCGTTCATCTTTGTTGAAACAGCGCTCACTAGACGACGACGAAGTAAAAGAAGGCACAGGACAGGCGCTGCCTGTCCTGTGCCTTCTTTTACTTCGTCGTCGTCTAGTGAGCGCTGTTTCAACAAAGCTGAAAATGCGACTGCGCTGAAATTTGCCTTCCTCCGTGCCCTTCGCACGAGCTCATTGTTGTGTTTCGGTTTCGGTTCTGTATTGCACTGTACGAATGCCATGGGTTGGTGTTGAAAAACTTTAGTTTTGAGAAGGCCAAGAAGGTGGAAAAACATATTTAAAAAATGAAAAAGCAGCGT
The DNA here is from genome assembly GCF_013339695.2 of Rhipicephalus sanguineus. NCBI lineage: Eukaryota > Metazoa > Arthropoda > Arachnida > Ixodida > Ixodidae > Rhipicephalus > Rhipicephalus sanguineus. Next base: position 122,943,070 of record NC_051178.1, on the reverse strand, counting down.
TGTGGGCGGCCTTCAGGCTGCCGGTTGTGGGCGCCGCTCTGGCGTTCCTGTTTTACCCAGGCGACGTGTAAATAAAAGAGTGTGTGGAGAGTACTCGTTGAGTGCGGACATTTCTCTGCTTCAGCGCTTCGCGCCAAACCGCGTTTTCGGGCTGGCTGGCGTCCCCGCCGGTCGCGTTGGTCACCGCCGGTCTTCGCCTGCTGCTGCGCCGGGACTACCAGCACGCAACGCAGCACTCATGTTTCCCGACGTATTGCCAGATGGCGTCCATATCTCACACAGCGCCTCTTCTATCGTCTTTACACGACATTTGCAGCGAAGCACGCAGATACGCGGCCAATTATTTAACACTCGTTTATTTAACATTCCATTTAAAAAAAAGGAAAAAATCAAAATTGCCCCAACATTTTTTTTTACTATAAATTATCTTTTCGCATATTCCTTTTATTTTATTTTTTCACAAAGTCTACTGCCGTACGCTTCGTGGCCGATCCCCCGTAGTGGGTTGAGCTATTCCCTTAAGGAACCAACCAACCAACCAATCGCCTGTGTGGCGTTCTTTCTTCGTTGCTACGTCTCGTGTTTTCAACGACTCCCGAAGACAACATTTCAGAAGTAACGCGAAATGCTGAACCAATTTCAACGTCTAAACCAACATCGACTGCCCACGTTGACGCAGCGGTAGCTCCGAGCCCTGCAAGAAGACGTTGACTCTACCAACGAGTTTACCATTGCCCTCCTCAACGTTCGATCTTTGCATGCCCACGTAGACGATGTGAAACGGGACCCCATACTTACTGCGGTGGACGTTTTCTGTAGACGTGGAACGCCAAAAGACCGTATATCAAAGGATACGTTCCAGTCGTCTGCATCGATGATGCAGAGCGTCCTGCAGGTGGTGTGGCCGTATACGTTAAACAAACAGAAACGGCACAAGATCTGAAACTACTGCCAACGACACAGAGCCACAACGGTGAATATGCTGCCATCGATTTTGATGGATGCATCATCATGACCATGTACCTTGCACCCACTTTGTCGAGTGGGAATATCAAGACATTCATTGACACGGCATTGTGTAATTATGACAAGTACAAGAATAGACCATTTGTGTTAGTTGGTGACCTGAATGTCGATATTACCGAAAAGAACAATGATTGGTTAATACAGCATATGGCAGCCAAATATGCTCTCACGTGCATGTCCTTTGATCATAGCAAACCAACGACCATCCGAGGAACGTGTATAGACCTGGTATTTTCAAATTTCCAGTTGCAACCCGTACAGGAACCGCTATCCCTTCATTTCACGGACCACAAAGCCGTGATAATGAAGGGACAACGCAAGCCAATCATCATCTAATTAAGAAAAATAAAAGTTTGATGTTTGTAATATACACACAGTGTTTCTCACTCTTTATATGATGATTGATGGGGCGTTACACAGGAGATTCACGGTTTACCAATGATTCCCTCCGGAGCTTCGCCCCACTCATCATCATTCACCACGTGGATATGCTGTGAATTTTTTTTTAATATGGGGTGCTAAATGGTTATAAAATAGATGTTAGTTTGCGTGTATCATCATTAGAATATACAATTCATATGCGTGCATTTTCGAATCTTAATATGTTATTTTTCATTTTTACGACTTGCGGGATGGTGGTTTGCAAAACAAAAGTGTAAAATAATGATATCTCATAGTGACGCGGGCTTATACAATGTGTAATAAATCACAGCGGTAGTGTGCTACGTTCAAACAAATCTAAAAAAATGCTTCCCTATAGGTCATATGCACCTGCTATGGTAAACTGCGGCATGAGTTGTGCTGCGAGTTCTACCCCCGAACTTCGCCATTTTTATTACCAAGGTACAAGATTGCTGGTAATAAACATAATTATACTGAAAATAAGCGAGATTGGAGAATTTATAGCATTATCGTACACTTCAGAGGAACGAAGCATAATATCACTCTAAAAAGACAGGGCGTGCAAACACGGACACAAGAAAGAAGTCAGGACACCACAAACACCGGGTGTCCTGACGGCGTTTGTGGTGTCCTGACTTCTTTCTTGTGTCCGTGTTTGCACGCCCTGTCTATTTAGAACGAATACTTACCAACTAGCTCAGCTCTCTGTTATTCTAAGCTTCATAATATCGCCCTTGTAAACAGTTTAGATAAACAAGTTTATGTTGAGTGACGGATATGTGACTGCCCCATTTAATTGCACTTAGTGGGCCTTTGAAGTGAATAACATGTGGTTTATGTAAGTCTACACACGGATCCTGGTACCTAAAAAGAGGCACACTGATATTTGCTCAGACTTTTTCAACCAACAGCTGGAGATAAGGATACATACAGGGTGGCCTGTTTATTAAAAATGCAGGAAACAGACAAAAACAGAAGAAGCGATCGCCTTTGTGGAGGGCAGTGCCAGAAAAACGCGGCTGTTTTTTAGTCATATTATGGAGTGAAATACAATTCCATGCCATTCTAAGTTTTTTAATATGATGGGATAGGAACTTTCATGCTACCGTTGTTCTATATCTTGGATACTATGGCCTGGAATTCAGCGAATAGCTAAGGCAATCTCCAACCCTCCCCAATCTCTGGCGTTTCCGACAACGGAAATCTTTGTTCATCGAGGGTCTCTGCAAAGGGCAAACAACAACTAGAAGAAAAGTCCTTCTCCGGGTGCTCGAAAGGTCGCTTTGGAAATCGATCGCCGCCACTTTTCCTCGGGGGTCGCAGCGGCTCGCTGCTGCAGTGGGGGGCTTACGAGGAAATGCAGTTTGAATTGCCGTCGGGCTGCGATTAGATTTCGTACTGCCTACATGCGCAGAGTTGCGGCCCCTTTGGTGTCGAGAAACTGGAAAGTGAGGCGCCTAGACGAATTTTTCTCCGCTTAAGCTTTCGGGTAACAATATTCAAGGAGGAGGATACAGCAGAGGGGTGGAAAGAAAATTGGACAACTCATCCGAGTGTAAACAAAGCTTCATTTGCATTCCGAACAGATCCGACGACTTTCATGACTTCGTATAGGAGATAAGGTAGTTGAAAAGGACCTCCACACGCCAGTCGGAGGAGGGGGGAGGGGGGAGGGGGAGGAGTAGAGTGTGAGTTTTGGCAAACGCCGTTTCAGACTCGGCAACTCCTTATCCGTATTTACTAAATGCGAACCTTTCTACATTGGTTCCTGAGAAAGCACTATTTTTCGGCGGACCCTTTTCGTGCTGCTTATCTCCTCGCGATATTCACCGCTTGTTTTATTACCATGTTTTTGCCACATTCCGGTTTGTGTAATTTGACATTATTGTGACGTGTTCGAGAATTACAGTCTGTGTGCGACGCACGAAAACTGAGAAACGTAACAGTACTGCGTGCACATGTAATGGTCATGCCTTCATCCTTTATTTCGCATATCTTTCGTTGCATGACAGGGTCATGGCGTACGAAAAAAATGAGCACAGCTCTTTACGCTTTAGGCATGCTTGATAGCGATTGAGTAAGCGAGCTTGAGCTGGCTTTTCTAACGTAAAATGTAGCCCACGGTCACTTGTTAAACAAATTGTGTTGCTGCCAGGCGTGACAGTACGCGCCTAAACACATCGATACAACGTGAACACGTTGCAAAGACCTGTGCGCATATTTGGCATGTACACTGCGCATTCCATTTGTCGCCGAACGCGAGATGAAGAAGAGGAGCCCAGTTTTAGAACGATACAGAAAGTGGAAAGGATCCGTGGAGAATACCCGAGGTAACGGAAGAGAGGACACAAAAGAAGATGAGTGGCACTTCGGGGGTGGACGCAAAAAAGGACCAGCGTGCAGGGAGGAGAGCAGACGCAGGGAAAGTTGATGGGAAGGCATCGCCGCGCTTTTACGCGCCCTGAGAAAGTGAGGACGCGCTTCTTTCATCCGGGCACCGAAGATATCTCTCCGCCGCCACCGACGCGTAGCGGTGGACTTAATGTCTGAATGGCGTGTCGTAAAAGCGGTCGTTGCGAGGCGTCTTTTGGGGGCCGCCGTCAGCGCTTTTTGCACAGCGTGGATGTTCTCTCGGTGCAGGCACAACAGCGTACTCAACGAGAGAGATGGCGTTACTTGGCGATATGGCGACGCTATTTTTGAGACCAACAGGCAGACGTCGTTTTTCGGACACAGAAATGGAATGGGAAGCTTTCTTGTTGCGCATGGAGTACGCGCACTCGCCACGGGCCCAAAGACACCGGGTGGCAGTCTGAAATGTAAGACTGCCTTTGGTTAATGACTCGCGTTTTGAAATGCCCCTGACAGTAGACGGAAGCTAGAGCCTTATGTGCTACTCTCTAAGTGCGCACCAGGGGACAATGCGGGCGTCGTATGGCCCAGAAAGAAGTGGAACCGGATGAAACTTTCTTCGTTGGGTAGCAAAAAATTAAAATGGTTCGCAAATCTCTACCCGTTCGTCTGGGCCAACGCCGTTATGAATATTTTGTTCACATAGAACAAGGTGTAGCGATGTTCCTGTGGTACGTGATGTATTGATAACGGAGACCAATGATTCATAATTATTACACCATTGGCAGCCGTGCTTAACAATGAAACATGTAATACGTGATTACCGGTCGGAAATTTTACTAACTTGCTTTTGAGGTGAGGAATATTTTCATTTTTCCCGCGAAAAAAAATGCTCCAGACTTGCCTTGTCATGTCGGCCTGACCGTTAAAATATAACGAAGTCAGAATGTTGATACTTGCTTTTGAGGCATGTATATTACGGCAAGGTCACGCGACACTGCTATTGGAACAATCAAACATTTTGTGGGGAGTAGCCTTTACGGAGTTTGATCAGAGCGGATTGCTAATAAATGACGTGTTTTTTTTTTATTGACATGATGTAAGGAGACGTTGGTGCACAAACAAGGCGCCGGTTACTAGTTAGCTCTTACAGGTGTCGAACATAGAGCATACAGGTTCCAAAATTTCCGTACATAATAAGTTTCTTCATTTCTCCTTACTAAACTACCAAGTTGTTGTTGTCGCCGTTGTTGTTGTCGCCGTTGTTGTTGTTGTTTTGTCAATCTACGTTGTTGTTGTTCTGGCACAAAATGGTGGCATATATTGAGCGCTACTCACGTGGTCTCTAATACGTTTTCCTGTTGTTTTATTGTAGATACACAAACTAGAGCTGCATGTTCACTTGCATTCGATGTAGCTTGAAAGTACCTCATAACACAGTCACAATGAAGCTCCTGTACGTAGGTTCTTGTTCTAAGAACCCGTTGTCCGTGTTACCACAGGAAAGCTAACAAATCATGAACATTGAAATTCGTGATGCAGTGAAACCGGTCTCGGTTGAGATCAAGGGACCCCGTGGACCACTGTCGGCAGAGCTACCCGCGCAGGTCATCTGCCAGGTGAATGGCTCCCGACCAGAGGCGCTCGTTCGCTGGTTTCTGGGACCGTATCAGTTGAACGACACTGAGACGCACGTCATCTCGCCAAACACCACTTTGGGAGTGCTAAACTTTGTGCCGGGAGACCGAGACCACGGCGCACGGCTCCGCTGCCTCGCCTCCAACTCGGCGATTGGCGGAGCGCAAGGCAGCACATCGGCACCACTGGAGGACTCCTGGATACTCGACGTACACTGTAAGCTAAGGCCGAGAATTGTTCGTGGAAGGGTCGCTTCCCGCTTTAACTCGACCTTGTCGTGACCCCTAATAATTTCACCAGTAAGGGTGTAAATCGATTATTATTTATTACACGTACGTAAAACCGCTTTTGACACGCATCTGTGTAGTTGCTTGCATTCAGCGCCAAGCAATTGATGGCCGTGAGGCCTAACTGATGACGATATCTTTTTTATACAAGGACAGAAGGAATAACGTGCTAACTCTAGTATTTAAGCCTTGATTTGCAGGGACTTCAGAAAGTCTTCTGCACGCGATATATTAATGCTTTTTAACAGCCAGTTAATAATATTTAGTTAAAAAAACAGGAATCCACACAGAGGTATTGAATTTAAAATAACGTTTATTTCATTCTATACAATCGCAATAAAATGTTCAGCCGTGGCTACTAGCCGCTGTTTATTGTTCTGAGATATTTGGTTAGTGTTTTAAATCTTCGTTTCGAAATTTTTAAAGCGTGTCGGCATAAGCACTTACAATCTACGATGGGCTAATGCATCGTCACTTGGAAACTTTGAAGTACATGTTTTATAATCGAAGTATCTTGCCTTGAGCAAAGTGACAACATGAAGCACTCTAACTTCCGAGAATTGCAGTGTAGCGTTTGACGAAGCTGATATGAGGAAGCAGAATACGCGCCAGGCATGATCAAGCATAAAAAGTAGAAATAACTAGGTGGCAGGAAAATTCTCTCTGCTGCTGGTTGAACAAATTTTGCGCGAGATAGAGCTGCTTATCTAAAAGTAGCTCCGAACTTCAAAGCATATAGAGATACGGTAACTTAATGCGCGCATTTTATCGAAAAGCTTCGGCAGAATGTGACGTAAGTAACGACGAGCACCAAAGTGCGAAAACACGGGGCCTAATCGGTTGTTGATTCTCAGGAGAGCTGCGTTGCTTTCAAGCCTATTTCTTTTGGTGGAAGTCTTATGCACACGTGTTATTACATGTGCGATCCTGAAAACAAGTGGAACACCCAAGCGCTACGGGTTACAACATTCATCCGAAAACACAAAGTGAGCTAGTCATCCCGTTCCTAAGCACTGGAATAATCATGAGCTGTATTAGAGCTAACCTTTGGAACAACCATGAAAACGGGCTTGAGAAATAGAGCTCCACTATACGTGCATCAATCCACTGAAAGTTTTATGTGTAGGCACTGAGAACTTCCTCGAAATGCGTTTCGACAAAGCAGTTGCGAAACGGTATCTCTGAGAGTAACGCAGCAGGATTCGTTAATAAAGAAAGACTCGGTGAAACATTTTCGTTGCTACCACTTGGTTGAAATTCACACAGCAAAAAAATATAAGATGGGCCATTTCGCAAGTGTCTCACGACTTGGCCGCAATGCCTGATGTGCAGACACCCTTGACAAGCCTAAGTTTTGCAGGTGTATCGCAAGCTTAACTTTAAGATTGATTCCACAAACGGAGAAACGTGTTAGAGCGAGTATACAGAGTTGTGGCTTGCCACTATCGCAAAAGGGAGATCTACAATTGTATGTTTCAGATTTTAACTTTGACCTTTAGATGTTACAACCAATAAGCACGATTTTTATGCGTTTAAAACTTATCATACAATCAGGGAGCTAAACATAATTTCGTCACATTGCAAGGGCTTAAATGCAGTCAGGTATAATGGGTCATTCACAGATTTTTGTTTTGCTTTAGGAATTCTCATGTCGTGCATATATCTCCAATAAAACTTCGACACTTCGTCATACAGCGAACGGATGAAGTCAACTTATAAATTAGTAGAGCAAGTTTTGAACAGGTTTTTGTTCGACCATTAAGTATTTGATTGCGGAGTCGCGATAGAGCGGCCGTGTCACAGTGGTGACCTTAGATCTAACTTAAGTAACTCTGGGCATTTTTTCTATTCTTATTTATGTTAATAGAGAGTTTCAGTGTGGTATTCAGCGACCATAGTGATTTATGGCGCATAAAGTATTGGTAGAAGATTTGAAAGCAGTAGAAAACTAGCCTACGCATGACGAATTTTGCCCAGTGCGTCACCATGACCTCGTGTATTAAATGGCAGGTCTCGTACGGGCAATGGTTACCTGTATTATGCAGGTGAATCTATTAGTCACTCACGTTGTGAGAATGCCAGCGATTTTATTGTTGACACCATGCTGTTGAACTGCTTCTTGTCGACGCGCAGACAAGCCGTTGGTGCAGCTGCGGTTCGGCAGCGGCCTCAGCCCGTCCAACATCCACGAGGGCATCGACATCTACTTCGAGTGCAGCGTGCGCTCAAACCCACCGGTGAGCGAGGTGTCGTGGACCTTCGATGGTCGAGACCTCCACACCGACGGTTCCCGTGGCGTCATCGTCAGCAACCAGTCGCTGGCGCTTCGCTCTGTCAACCGTACCAACAGTGGATTCTACGCCTGCCACGCTGCCAACTCGGAAGGTGAAGCCGAAAGCAACCGTCTCCGGCTCAGGGTTCTACGTGAGTTTCCACCTTCTGTATCGTGCGATTCGTGGTGGTGTCCCTGTTTGCTTAATGCTGACGCTGTTTTTAAGAGTATCTTTAACGAAGGCGTGCTAACATATGTCGCAATAACTGTTATGCGGATGTCACGAAATGGCTAATATTAGTATTGACGGAATGACGCCCAATTTTTGTCGGTTTTGTTTGAGACTGAGTGTTAAGCTTAATGCCCATAAGTTCGGAGACGCAATGAAACTCCTCACTAATTCACTGCGCGAACAACAGTAGCACGCGTGTATGCTTGTGCGCCCCGTCCGACGAAGCGTGTTGCCCCTCTAGAGGCTGCATTGCAACACGTGTACTGTTACTGCAACAAAGCCTACTTTCGAATGAAGAATTTAGGTAAATTAGTTATCTCAAATATTAGCGTACATATTTCTTTTTTACTACCCCCTTAATTTCTACCATGCTACTTACAGCAAATAACCCTTTTCCTGCCTTTCATTGCTCCATAAAAACAATCCTTGGCTCAATGACTACAGACTTTTAGACTAGTTGGTTCGGTACATTCACTGAAGCCATTGCGCTGAAAACACAGGGGCCAAGGTAGCGCACGTCCTGCCCTCTTCTTTGGTTAATGTGTTTTCAGCGCTACGGCTTCATGGAAGATCGTTCACGCTTCTTGCCTCTAAAGGGGTTGTTGTGCTTGCAGATTCGCCGGTGTGTCAGTCGGGCCACCGGCAACACTCGCACTCGGTGGCGAAGCACGACACAGTGGAGGTGGAATGCGACGTGGAGGCTGATCCGAGCAACGTCACCTTCTCCTGGACATTCCACCAGGCGCACCGCACCGCTCCGCTGTCTCCGAATGCCAGCTTCTCGACGCCACCGGGGGCCCCGCTGCGCTCGGTGCTGCGCTACACACCGCGTTCGGACGCCGACTACGGCACGCTCTACTGTCGCGCTCGCAACGCCGTCGGCGACAGCCTCGAGCCTTGCATCTTTCAGATACATCCTGTCGGTGAGTCCTCTTCTGTGCACTTTCCTTTGTTAGGCTGCCCTTCGCGGCTTGATAGCACTCCTTTTTGCTGAGGACATCAATCACTCACGGTTTTAATGGCTACTGTCAAGTTTACAACTTGACAGTAGCCCGTCTGTTAATTAACGCGACAGCGTTAAAGAGCTCGTTTTGGCAGAAATTCCAGTGTCGGTGTCGGCGTCGGGGATGGCGTGTTGGTTGTGAGCGAAAAATCATTATCTTGACCGTGACCAAAAATGAAGAAAGGTTCAAATAAAATAAATCATAAAAAAAATCACAGCATATCCACGGAGTGAATGATGATGAGTGGGCGAAGCTGCGGAGGTTCATCGGTAAACCGTGAATCTTCCGTGAATTCTGCCCAGTACATCATCACCGACGTGAGATCGGGCGCGTTTATACTAAAGGTTCGATGAGAGTTATGACGACTTGCAGCTCACTTTAATTTTACATGTACGCTGTGAATTTTCATTGTTTAGAAAACCATTGCTTTAGAAAACATCTGGCGTCTTTCGTTAAGCAGCTGGCGTCTTTTCGTTTTGCTTTAGAAACATCTGGCGTTCTTTCGTTTTGCTTTTACAAAACATCTGGCGTCTTTCGTTGGTTTATTTCATCAATCAACGGTGTTTTGAACAAAATTTTTATAGTTTAATCACGCACAGGAGAAATCTCACCAGGCACTACCTTGGAGGTAAACAATGGCTGCTAATGGGAATGAGAGACAGAAGAAGTCGGCTTTTAGCTAACACTTACACTTCTACTTCTACTAACGTTTCCTACTGGAACATGCCAATGGCTGCTAATGGGGAATGAGAGAGAGAAGAATTCGGCTTTTAGTTAACGCGCACGCTGCGAATTTTTTATTGTTCAACAACGCACAGGAAATATCTCCCACCGGCACCACCTTGGAGGTCAAAGCGTAAGACTGGTTACGCACTACGACTACTACGACTACGACTACGAGGGACGAACGGGTGCCGCCTTAAGGAGCTTCGCCCCTAAAATGTTCGGGTTCGAGTGAGAATTGAGCCCAGACCGTCTGCGCGGCAAGCAGGTGTTCTACCACAGAGCTAGGCTATTTCTTGAAACAGCTTCAAAAAAATCACTATATGAATAATCAAGAAAGATGTAATCAAAGAAATAATAAAAATCTTCAGAACCCAGGGCGTCTGCGTGGCAAGCAGGTGTTCTACCACCTGCTTCGGAAAAAAAACACACTATATGAATGTCATGCAGTGGAAGGAGTCTCCTTAACATTGCGTGGCGGAAGCGTAGAATCGCGCCAGGCGTCAAAATACGTGAACTGTGCAACGAGTGGATGTTTTAAAGGCCCACGCATTACAACGCGCTCGGGCATATTATTTCATCATCAGGAAAAGCATCAAAATAGTGAACAGCTGCGTAGGATCGCGTGTTGCCTTAAGGACGCGTAGTGGGCTCTTCGCTGATTCGCAAAGGGCCCACTAATTATGGCGTAGTGGGCACTCAACTGTATACTTGCAGTAGGCATTCTGGGATACCTTGAAATGGCCAATGTCACGCGCGCAGTCGTTCCTTTCCTTACGGCATGGTTGAGGCATGCACCGAGAACGGAAGCGAGGCTTATAATTGAGAAGGCGATGCACAAGGGGCCCGATTAAATTAACGTGTTCTACTGTTGAAGGCAAAGCTGAAGCGTCCTCCAAGTTTTTGAGCTATTTGAAGAAATTTAAATAAAGAGTACATCATGCACTCTATGTCTGTGGTTCACGAAATAATAAATAAATAAATAAATAAATAAATAAATAAATAAATAAATAAATAAATAAATAAATAAATAAATAAATAAATAAAAGGGTGGCACGTTCGTTATTTATATCTATAGCAATGTGGTTGCGCTGAACGAAAGGCACAAAGAACAACACGACACAGCAAGCTGAACAGCTAGTGTGTCTGTGTCGCGTTGTCCTTCTTGTCTTTCACTCAGCGCAACCACATTAGAATGCGATACCAACTAGCCCAAGTTGAAGCTTTGCTATATTTATAGGTCATCCCATAATATAAATACGGAATGCGCTTAGGCATAACCTGCTTACTTTCGTACGAAAAGAGGTGACACACCTATGAATTTAAGTTGTCTATTTAGCGGAAATTTATATCGAAACAGAGGCTACGTTAGGAATTCGCACCGGGCATGAAATACTTTATGAGTGCTTGAGTTATATATGAGAGCCATTAAATGCTGCGTGTAGGGCTGTATTTCAAGTGACTCATGCAAGTATTATTGCCTCTCTCACGTTGCCTAATCATTTCAAGCTGCGGGAGAGCCGTGCCTCAAGACTACGGAAAGCGCGTCCAATACTATCTATAGTATTGGACTATCTAAAATACTATCTATAGGATTGAAAGCTCCATTTATTGAACAATGCTTCTATATTTCAACGATAACATTCATAAATTAAACATGGCTGGCAACAATTCTGCCGCACGAAGCCTCTGGCATGTACTGAAGATGTCACTGGTTTTCAATAAGTTCTTTCCACTTCAGCAAATATGATGCAGGAGACGACTTCACCTAAAAGCAATACCTCACGCTTCTTTCACTGTAATCCCAGTAGAGGCAGTTTCAACAGGGACGAAAATGTAATGCTATTAAAATAGAGACACAAGGCACAGTGAATTGTAGAAGGCGAGAAAATAGAAATAGCAGGAGCTAAAGGAGAAGGAAGTGGCGTAGTCTTTGGGGATACACATTTTTGATCAAGTTACCAACGGCTCCCCTCTTTCGCGAATTCTCTAGTTTCTTCCTCTCCTCAAGATCACAGAGGCAGGGAACAAGAGGTCGGTAATGCGTACATGTTCAACGTAGCTTGCTCTATCGAAGAACCCAGGGATCGAACACGCAACCCTTGGCGCGGCGTGACTGGAGCCTGCAGCGCTTTTACGGCCTCCCCTACTATTACCTCTGCTTTCAGGCGGTACGCGGGATGACCTCCTTTTTTTAGCTTTCCTCGAAAACCACGCGGCTGCCGCAGTACCGGCCTTTCTTTACGATCGACCCATCGAACAGTGCTAAAGTGTTTCACCCAGTAGAGAGCAGGTGCCATTGCCTCCAGCAACGAAATAAAAAAAGAATACTTGAAGGGCGGAAAGTAACTGCCTTTGTGCAAACTCGTAAGCTTAGAACGAGACGAAATCTGGGGCGCTAGGAAAGAGTAAAAAAAAAAGCAATAGCTATGTGAGGAGGCGCTCGACGGAGAGGCCTTGACGTCGGGAACGATGGTTATTTGATGGTCTGGGCCCTGGGGGATCCGCTTTGAGAAGAAGACACACATAAAAAAAAATATGCAGAGAGAAGAGACGATGAAAAGGCCGCTGAATTGGCTGAAAGGAAATGGGGTGAATGTGCAGTCTTTGATATCTCTCTCTCTCTGCTTACGTGTGCCACTACAGCGCCAGCTTGCGTATCTTTACCAATATGCGTTGCGTAATTTGGCTGCATTAGGTAACCCGTTCAAAATCGAACAATGCTTAGTAGCAATCACAGCGAAATCGTGCTATGTTGTGTCCTATTCCTTTACTAGTTCTCTCACAATGGTATGCATTAGATTGCGGTATAGTGCCATATCACTTCCACTGTACCTAAAGTAACAAGAATGTAAAGGAATTAAGAGCTATAATAACATTTTGTTAGCTCACCTTTAATTGGCAAACATTTCCTCTGAACGCAAGACTTGGTGGCGCCACGAACCGCGCCGCACTGGCCACGCGTTTTACTTGAGACACATTTCGCGAAGAGTATGTCTGAAATGAAGTACGCGCGCGGCCGTTATGACGAGCTCCGTTTCTTTTACGTCCTTCATAAATCTAGATGTTACGACAAAGACGGCCTCAGGGACATGCTCAATCTAAGTACTTAGGGCTCTGTTTATTTCTGCAACCGTAAAGGGTCGCAACATTGAGTGCGTTTGGTGCGCCCAAAGTGCCACGATAGGGTCGCAATATATTCGCGAATAAAACATCCACGTAAACATTGACATTTAAGGAGACTGCATCTTCGTGAACAGCGGCTCGCTGCCATTGCGAAGCCGCTTTCATTGCAAAATTTGTCTGAGCAAACGTGTAAGTGATTCCGTAAAAGAGGGAGAGAGAAAAAAAAACATGGCTGATCCCTCTGTCATAGGAATCGGTATAACACGAAAGTAAAACGTGTCTTCACAGACGTACTTGAGCGCTTGTTGTGCATTCTTTCGCCGCAAGCGTGAAGGAATGAATGCTACAGCAACAAACTGTAATGTCACGCGAAGAACGGCAAGCAGCTCAAAACATGCAATGCGCTGCTCAAGCAGAAAGGGCGCACGGAACGAACGTACACAGGATGAGTGCGAACTGTCACAGTTGTAACTTATTTCTGTGTAAGGAGCGCGCTCCTGTCGCAAAAGCGGCCGCTCCAGTGAGCGAAGTCACCTTCGTCCCGCGCACGAGCGACCACGCCCTGTAGAGGCGCACGCTCGTCCGCGTGGCGCGACGGCCTTTAAAGCGCGCTCTTTGAGCCCTTCGCGCCATCTCGCTATTGATAACGAAAACACGCTAATGTACCAGCAATCTCTGAGGACAGCCACCGGCAAATGGCGTATATAAATAGCTCGCCGTTAGCATGGTAAGCAACGTGCCGTCTGTGGCTGAATCGTTGCGCGCCCCGCGCTGCGGAGCGAGGGGCCGTAAGTTCGACTCCCGGTGACGGAACCTCTGGGTTTTTTTTCTTTGCCAACTGTTAGTCTTTATATTTTACAACGTCATATCCGTGACGGAAATACGCCAGTGGAGCCGTGGTGGACCCCGGCATAAAACACTTTCGTGTTAAAAAAATTACTCTGAATGTAGATGGCTGCGGTAGCGAATGACAAAGTTATATCAAGGAATACCTCCAACAAACACTTTCGCTTCTTCAGCAAAACGTGCAAACAAAAGAAGTGCGCTGTTAAAACCACGCGCTAAATAGAACTATTAATTATGAAATATACGCCACTGAGGAGTCCTTCGTGCAATAATGGTTGTCAGATATAAAGGGCCCCTAAACCACTTCCGATATTTTTTTCAAACATTTCAAGTAAACACGCGCATCGTGTGCAGAATGTCGTCACGATAAACCATGCCACACGCGGTAGCGCTACAAGCCGCGGGCACGCCACAAATTACAAGAGACCATCCCTTCTCGTCTCCGGGCCTTTCCGGCCTCCCTAGTGAGGTGCGTGACGTGAACATGTTGAAACTTTGATGCGTTATGCAGGCGATGCTTCGATTGGTCGAACAAGAACCTACGACTTCCGGTTAGTCTGCAAGCAGCTGCCTGCGCTCCTTGCTGTACTTAGTCGTGTTGCCCGCGTGTGCGCGCTTGCGAATCGGCAACTGAGGCCCGTAACGCAAGTGCCGAATCGCTAGCGTAACAACACAGTCTGATAAGCTAGCAGTCTGATAAGCTGCGCGGACTGAATCCGACAGCGTTTTGCGATAGCTTTCATGCGTCAGTGTGCAGTGCTTCGCTGGAAAAGCGCTGACTGGAAAAACAAAAAAGACGCGACACATGTCACCGTACGGTTTCATCATGTTGGCGATTCTTTGAAAGCGTGCGCGCAACAAAGGGTGCATACCGGCACGACAACAGCGGTTAGGCGAGAAGCACGGAGTTAACGGAGAAGCGGCAACCGGAAGTACCCGCTGTTTCGAACAGCGCGTCAGCGATGACGGTATGTTACGTGAGGTTGGAAGGGGTACTCGGCGAGGAGGGCAAAGCGACTTTCGGAGAGAAGACCAGCCGACGAGTGGAGGGTAGCGAAGGAAAGAGTGAAACGAGTGATCGCAGCGTTTCGATCATCAAACGCGTGTACCTCCGCTATTACGGCACCCTTTCGAAAAATTCTCCCAGCTAGGTGTTCGTTGTACACTCGTGCACAACTGTCACACCACAACTAAATTTAGGGGCCCGGGTGGTTTAGGGGCCCTCTAATGTCGCAGAATTGGTTTCAACCTTAATGAAAACCAACAGATAATGAAGCATTGATCGGAGAACCAAAATCGCTGCTTAAATTTTCTCGTTGCGCCCTAGCCATATTGCTGATGTAGTAATACTAATCATAATTACAAGTTAATAAAGTGCAGAAACACCTACAGTAACCTGTTTTCGTCGAGGTTATGTGATCAGTCCTGTCTAGACCAAACCGCGTCCACACCACATTCAGTCAGTGTCGCATGTTGCCGCCAGCACAATTTCGCTATGCCTCATACCCTTATTCGCTTTTGTAAAGAAAACAATCACAATTGTAATGAACGTGTGATTTGAATATTAAAAAAACACACTCGCGATGCGTGCCGATTTTTAAGGTTCTCACATATTTTTCCTTATATAATTCCATACGTTTTCATGCTCGTTTTTTTTTTTACGCAAGTAATTTATGTGTTCTCTGACGAAGTGTTTATCTCTTGTTTCCTTGGAATAACAGAGCGCCGAGCTAGTTGGTAGATATTCATGTTAGACAGACAGGGCGTGCAAACACGGACTCAGGAGAGAAGTCCAGACACCACAAACGCCTTCCAGCATGGCGATAGTGGTGTCTGTGGTGCCTTTCTCCAGTAGGGCGTTTCTGTTTCCTGCAGGCCCTCCAGTGACGCCGTACAACTGCAGCGTGGAGGAAGTGACGTCAGAAGGCGTGCACGTCGTGTGCCAGCGCAGCGGTGCGGGCCAACAGCAGACTTTTCTGTTAGAGCTGCAGGATGGTCAGAGCACGCCCATCGTGACAAATTTCACGTCCGGCCAGCCAAGTTTCAGAGTTCACTCGCTGAGGCCGGCAACGCGCTACCAGATGGCGCTGTACGGCATCAACGCCAATGGCCGCAGCGAGCCCGTCCATTTGACCGTGTTCACGCTGCCGGTGGGCAGGGGACTGATCAGCAAAGGTGAGCACAAGTTCGTGTTTGTTCCTAAAGCAGCAGTTTGAATTTAAAAAAATCTGATCTGAAAACTAACCAAACAAATAGCTTGACAACTAAGAAAGAGGGAATACTTCAGGTATAGCAATGTAGATTTGCTGATACTTCAGGACAGATTGCGATTCCCTCCCAAATAGGCAGGTTGGCGACATATTATAGAACTACTGGATTGTTCTGATGTGAATATAATCGAATGGTCTGCTATAAGTAGATCATGCAAGAAAAAAAAAACAGCTAGCGTTAGTTCCACCTTCTGCTTTCACCATTTATTCAGTAGAACTTTTCAATTCTAGTGTTTAGTATCTTAACACTGGCCAGCAAGCTTTCGCAATCAGTTGTCGACCAAAATAATCCATAATTAGACTCCAGTCCTAACAAGCTGGTGTGCAAGTATCCCTGTAGAGCAAGAATACGTCACACGCATGGCTGCATGGTTTATATTTAAGCCGTTTTTGAATGGTTCGCTTAAAATACAGGTACAACGGCGGTGAAATCAAATGACGTATCAAACAAGGTATTATCACAAAGAGTGTGTGCCGCCTCTGGCTGATCTCAGTTCAGCATATCATTCATTTTGTTAATAATAAGATTCTCATTAAATCTCTTTTTCTTCTTCAGTAATACAGCATTTAGCAGAGCGTGTAGATATAGACATCATTCAAATATTCATCATGTGTTCCATAAATGTGGGCGTCCGAGAAATTGAAAAATAATACAATAAATAAGGAACTTCATACCTGTATAGACACATGCTTTCGAAGTTTATAAGTACGAAAAGCTGGCAGGCTTGGCCCGTTGCAACTGGAATACTCGTGAAAAAAAAAGAGGAACTACAGTGAGTTATGCCTGCTTTTGATGCCTCACCAGCAAACTAAGTCGAGGTGATGATCAGACTAGTGCTGATTTGGGGATTTTGTACAACACTTCAGAAAGAAAACAGCGCACGCAGAAACAAGAATGGATGGCAAAGACGCTTCCCCAACAAGCACAAATATGTAGCCGGCGCTATGGCCGCGTTTTGACAGCGTCTTTGTTCTTCCGTGTGAACTGTCTTTTTTGCTTTTTTTTTTGTTTGCCTTCGAGATAATATCGCTGATGATGAGATTGATTGCCCTGACTCCCCTCAACCCGCATTTCTCACCTTGCACGCAGCAGACGCAGAGTGGTCCCTAGGGTCTACCACGCTGTGGGCAGCTGCGCTGAGCGCCGTGGCTGCCTTTCTTATCGTATTCATCGCACTAACGCTGGGCAAGTTCAGGCGGAAGATCCACTTCAATCGAGGTGAGTTTCAATTTCTGAAGACGGCGAGCCTAAATTATTATTGCGCGAGAAGCCACTTTTTCGTAGAAGCTATTGTCTAATGCTGTTATTCAAATATTCAAAGCGGCACATGTAGAATCTGATGTCTGATGAACTTGAATTCGGACATTTAGGTGATAATGTTGAGGAACATGTCGTCTCAATCGTTTATCTCGAGCCGCTTGCATCGTAGAGGGCTTCATCCAAAGCCTCCCCTGTGTCATAAAATCTGATGGACTTGTTTTCTTCAGCCTACAAGAGTACTGTGCATTGTGTAAAGCAAAACAATAAAATGAATGGTACTTATAAAGCTGAAAGAAAATGGCACCGAGACTTCGTTTACGGAAGAATGAAAAATTTCTTTCTCGCGCTGCCATAATTGAAGTGTTGGCAAAAAAATATATATATATTTACAGGCCCTCACTTATCTTTGCAACCACGAATGACGTTACCGAATACCAATCAGCGCACGGAAGAGGTGGTTCTCTTCTGCCGCGCTAAAACTGGTGTAACTAACCAGGCTTCATCTTATAACTTAAGACGTCTCTTGGAGTTCCCAATGTTCAGCTAGCCCTTGTAAAGAAACTGGTGAACATCTTCTACGGTCGTGCCCGGCATTGAACGTCATCCAGGAGTGGACGCTTTGTTCCCTCAGTGCCCTAAGACCTGGGACACTACAGGAGTGTACCGATCCTCCTCTACACGTTCGACCTAGTTACGAACAATCACATTGTAAGGAAATTCTGCGATGCTTGTGGGGATCAGAGAGACCTGGTCAGTTTTTCGTAGAGAGGACAGCAGGGCTATCGCACATCGATGAAGACAGTGGTATCTCTCTTCCACCTCCATAATCCACATTCACCAAATTTCTGTACTAAGGCTTGAGCCTACTTCAGGCACAAATAAAGAAGTGTTAAAAATATGTCTACGAAAAGTTCCACATACGGGTATAGAGTAATATGGTCCTGCGGGTGAATAACCTTACTATGCGAGGGGGGGGGGGTGTCACGCGGTTCTTGTCAAAGCCAATTTAGCTCTTCATGAAAACACTTCGTGTACTCACTAAAAGGCTTCCTAATGAACAATTTTTAATGTTTCTTTATCGTGTATGTTGAATAGAAAATGTTGTCCAGTATTCAGAAGAAGGCAAGGTTGTTGCTTAATTTATTAGAAGCAATAGTGAAGCACTAACAACACAAAGAGCAGTTCACATCCGTGTTTTCATTCCTTGCGCATGCAGCTCAAAACGTTTGGAACAGAAATGAGAGGTGAGTACAGCAGCGTGAATTTTGATGTTGAATTTCTCCTGCCACGTGGCTCAGCTGGAGTGGTATTAAAATGTAGAGGAATGCTTCGAGAAGCACAAGTTATATTGCAAAAGAAGTGACATTTGGGCACGTTGGAATTGGTTGTGCATTTTGAAATGGGCAGCGCGAAAATGAGCACACAAGATAGAAGTAATCACACCACACAGCCCCTTCAAGATGGCCGTTTCAAGATACCCTTTTCAAAATGCATATCAAGTCATAGATGCATAACAAGTCATAGTTTATGAGGATTCCCCGGCATGCTAATCTATTGTTATCGATGCGCGTAGGACCTACTGTGAGCTGGTTCCTCTCTTTCTCGGCAACAAGCGCCAGTTTTTTTTTTTTTTTTTTTGTTCTACAACTCTTTCATGGTGATGAACTTCTAAAAAATGGCCCCTCAGATTGCGTGCAATTTTTCTCAAATGAGATCCTATAGAAAGCACAAATTGAACTGTACAGCCTAATGCGGAGAAATTAGCATGAAAAAAAATGTCGTGTTTGAACGCGGTTTAAACCAAGCTTTTCGAGCGATAGCAGAAACTACCGCGGAAGGCATGTCGCGGCGGTGTCCTGCGCCTCGGTGCCTCCGCTCGGCAAATAACGGCACATACTGTCAACCCTTCTCTTCGTATTGCCGGTGCGGAAGTCACGTGACAAGAGTCACATGACAAGAAGTCTCGAGACGAGCGCGCCCGCCGGCTCGCAGCTCTCGCCGACCAACGGAGACGCGTGCGCGGGAGAGGGAAACAAAGCGACGCGGCGCATGTCCGTTGCTATGACGACGCACGTGTGAGGAGGAAGAGGGGAAAATTGGCATTGGCTGAGCTTCAAGGTGAAACGCACGCACGAGGTCGTTTTCTGGGTTTTTACTGCGAGGAGTCGAGCTATCGCCGTAAAAGAAAGATGATAAGCTATGAAGTCACTTTCAGCCTCTATATCACCATTCATATCAGCGCTGAACCTATCGGATGAGAGCTGGTGTCGATGAGAATCTTGGAAGCGATGGTGAATCGCGGCACGCGCTGCAATTTGTGCGCTTCCCATGACAACGCTGCAACAAATATGCCAAAGGTCGCTGCACTTTACGATCGAAACAAGGCAGCTCTACAGCAAGGAAGACTGATGCATATAGAGACAACATAAAGCCCCAGCTCTAAACAGTAGTCTTCAAAGAAGGTGCATTATTCTTGTACATAAGAATGAGCGCGTGACGTATTGTACGGCAGCACGCGTACTGTATACAAGCATTTAGCTCCCTCTAGTTGTTTGTCAATAATCATACTGAGATTCGAAAACCGCGTGATTCGTTTCAAGCAAACGTTTGTCTATTGCATCCTCGTGAATGTTTTCGAACATTGTTTTCTCTGAATTCAGACGTGCAAGATTTGAGGCACCCTTAATAAATAGAGAATTCACGAGTTACACAAATGCGATCAATTCGCGTGATTATAAAAGTGAATAAAATACCTTGGACTTTTTTCGCTACTCATGCAATAAGAACGACGCATTGGGAAAAGGTATATCCCGACTGCACTTGCCAAATACCGCAGTGCTGACACGCAATCAACACAAAGGAGAGAAAATGGGCATGTGTAAAAGAAAGCACATTATTAGCATGGTAAGTTTTGAACTCAAGTACCGCGATCAATTGCACACTAGTCATCAGACAGATATTTTAAACGCGCAGCTAACGTCACTGCGGCTTTTGAGCATGCGTGCTGCTTTAAGGCACTGGCTTTAATTAATGTCAAAATATGCAGGTGCCGATGTGTACGTAAACAACGAAGACGGGAGAGAATTATCACGAAAAAAAGTGAGATAAATTAATACAAACTTGTTTTTTTTTTTGGGGGGGGGGGGTAAGGAACTGAGGCCAAATGACGGCCAACTCAAAATAGGGGTACATGGCCCGGTGTGTATACCACGTCCGAGGAGCCCTCATTTACCTTCCCATCTGAGCAGTAGGGATGGCACCGCGTCACTGCGCGAAGGAGTACAGGATGTTTTCTAACACATGATATTCAGAAGTGTTGTCACCTTGCTACAGAAAATTAAAATAAAGTAGTTCGTAGACATGAGGAGTGCTACGTCAAATCGGTCTCGATGTAAGTCATCTCATACAAATTAGTCAAGCACTGCTTCTCAATTTTTGTCATCAGAAAAAAAAAGAGGAAGGTAGTAAGTAATGTCTTACGGACATGAAATATGTTGAGACATATTCATGTCCGTGAAGACAGGAACTTCATGTCCGTGAAAAGAGGACGTGAAGAGAGGAACTTAACATGACAAGGTCCCCGTCATATTAAACACATACAGTGAGTTATACTGGATGTTAAGTGTGACAAAATAAGTTTTCCGGCGCTGCCCTCTTGGTTAGCGAGATCTATGAGGCTAAATTCCGGAAACAGGCGTGCGACAAGTTTGATGCTGGCAGCTCGTCACGCGGGCTGCTGGCTTAAACAAGACTGATGCCCACAGTCGGAGCGAGAATGCCACAGGCTGGACACATTCAGGGGGAGGTAGGAAGGAAAATAGAGAGAAACAGGCAGAGAGATAGAAGGAAGGGCCTTTACGCTCTCGTACCCTCTAAAATGGCTTCGGCTTTGGCTTCGCCTTACAGCAAGTGTATGTCTAGAATAGACCAGCAACCCGGGAGGCAGCGCTTTCGAGCCGCGTGGGATTTTTCGGGGGCAGTTATGCAAATGCGTGACGACGCAGCGAGGAAAACGCGTCAGGCCGGACGACTCGTGTGGCGGGGCCCGACGCGAATGCGCTGCCGCGGTGGCCACGCGTCTGCGAGTCATTAGGCTCGCGAGCGGTCATTTGAAGCTTAGAGGCCCTGACGTTCGTCCAGGCGGTTGTGGGTGAGGCGACTTGGGCGCTCAAATGGGCCAGAACAGAGCGATGCGAATCTCCGGGGCGAGACTGGGATACGAGAGGAGGAAAATGTGCAAGAACGAAAACCAGGGGAGGGAGCAGAGACGAGGAAGAAGAAGAGAGAGGAATTTCAGGTTCTTTTGGCAGCCAATGGCGTCTGTGACGGAAAGGCTCCAGGGATGTGCCTGTTGCGGCAACATTATCTGGGGAAAAATGATGATGCGTCCCTAGCTTCTAGATTGCGAATTCTTAGGTGCTTCATTTCAGAGAAAGAAAAAGAGGGCAGACCTACTTTAACGCTGTACTTGAAAATAGAAGCTAACAGATAAAAAATTATAATTAATAAAAGAAAAAATGCGGCAGCTTTGCACTAGTGGTGCCAAGCTTGAAGGAAGAGCGGAACTGGGTGGCCTTCCTTGTTTCTCTCTATCTTTCTTTCTTTCCTCTTTCTCTTTCTCTCTGTTTCTCGCATCTCGTTTGTGTAGTTATTACTTTCTATTGATTTATTTCTCTCTCCATCTATTTCCTTTCTCTTCTGTCTTGTTCTGTTTTTTTTTCTATCTCTCTTTCATGTCTGTTTTCTCCTATCTCTTTCTCTCTGCTTCTTGATTTCTCTCTTTCTTTCAGTCTCTCTCTCCCTTTTTCTGTCTTTCTCTGTCTTTCCATCCTTCTATGTCTTTATTCCCTTTATTTCTGTCTATTTTTATCTTTCTCTTCCTTTCTATCGCTTTCTTTCCCTCTTTCTTCTTTCTTTCCTTCTTTCTATTTTCTCTTTTCTGTATTTTTTTCTCTCTATCTCTTTCACGCGTGTTTCACGTGCTCCACTTCGCCGAGCAGAGTTTTCGTTCAACGCTCGCACCCGCTGCACTCGGTAGTGGAGCTTGCCCAATTCCTGTGAAGTTTTGCACGACGGAGCGCAAATTACCGACAGCTCAAGCAGCTTGTCCGCTGTTAGAATTCCCCGCTGGCAATGCAATCCTGCGTCGGAAGCGTTCACTCAAGGATGGTCTGCCTTCAAGTAGAGCTGTAGTGAGCCTGTGTTTAGCCATTGGCGCAAAATATGTAAGAGAAACGGCAAGTACGGTAAATCTGGCTTGGTAACAGCAGTCCCGAGTTGCGATCTTCTTTCTTTTCTTCTTTTGTTGTACGCGTATCGCGGCTATATATTGTCGAAATAATAGACGCACTCGCATTAAATTAGTCTTAGCGGCAACTTACCCACCGCAGGCTCGGAAAGTTTAGCACCGACAGTAGTGTGTTCCTTAAGATCCCATCGACCAAAACCACCATTCTTTTCTGTCACGGCACCATGACGCTAGCTTCGACGGAAAATGATTGTCTGCATATGAAAAGGAACGGGAAAGCTAAACATAAACAGTCCGATAAAGAGAAGTCGCTGTACGGCCACCTGAAAATATTGCAGTGCGTTCGCGTGAGACCGCTTTCTGCGACTGTGCCATTCCCCGCCATGGAACCGTCAAAGCATCAATGACGCACAGGAGCGTCCATTCGTCATGTCTGCCTACAATAGAAAAAACGCGCTGTACCGGCTTCACTGAAAAGAGACGGCACTCAGGAAATTCGTTCCACGTGGCAGTCATTTTCGATCGCACAGACCAGTGAAATGCCCGCGAGATGGTTTGGTTGCATGCACATCCACGAAATTGATCTCAGAGGGTCTGTTTTTCAAATCTTGACTCTACCCCAGTATGAGAAAACTAGGGCAGCTAGGCACTAGTGCTTCGAAGACTGAGTAAGCAGTAGAGCTGTTGGCTTTGCCCTCCTCCTCGATCTCGCTTCCCTTTCCCACACCTTGCTATATTATACTATATTGTTATGCTTTCTCTCTCTTTTTATCTCTTTTACGCGTCTGTTTCGTTCTATTTCTCTCTCTCTCTTTATGTTTCTTTCTCTGTCTCTCGATCGTTTTCTCTCTTTATTTTCGTTCGTTCTTTCTCTCTCTTTGTACTATTGTACTAGTTATCTCGCCCATAAGAATTATCGCATCCCACGCCGAACAAATCGGCGCGAGTGTTCTAGGAGCGAAACAGAAGACGAAGAGGAGGACGAAAGAGGGTGCGTGCGTGGTCATGATGATGATAGTTTTCTATTGTCGCCACACTGAGTTTAGAGCTCCGCTGTAAAAAATATTGATCAGTGTTCAGACATCGATGGGCATAACGAAAAGCTTAACATATCCGCTGCAAAAAAATATTAATCAGTGTTCATACATCGATCCCTGCAAACTCGCAAACGAGCAAAACCTAAACTTACATGCTATTCTGTAGGTCTGCAGTACGTGGGTGAACAAAGTGGCAAATTATTCGAAGCCGGAGGCAACCTTTGTCGATTTTGTTCAAACTGTCCGTAGAAAATTGGGTCACATTTTTTGGTAGCTCGTCTAATGCATGACCATCAAGTGCTAGAAATCAAAAGTTACGCGGTCCTACAGTTCTGGCGTTCAACAATGCACCTTATGAAAGATTCGTTTTCGCATTGTATTAGGAGCACGCACAATTACCGGCTTTGAACAGCTACAGTAAAGTTTGAATGTTGCGCGGTAGCTGTATTGCAGATTCACCTTAACTACTAGTGCAGTAGCTACGACCATGTTGCTGCCCAGTGTTGCAGCACATTTGCCAACCATTAATGTGAACTAACAGGCAATCTAGTCAAGGAAAGTATGTGGGATTTTTTTTGTAGTAATTCTGATATAAATGAGCAGAAATTAAAGCGGACAAAAAGATAACTTGCCGGCGGCAGGGACCGAACCTGCAATTTCGAATAACGCGTCCTATGATCTTCCAACTGAGCTACGGCGGCGGTCAACCTCCCGTCCACTTAATCGGGTATACCTGTGCATATAAACCTGGGAGTGTTAATCAGCGCCGCTGGTAACCATGATGGTGAGAGGGCGTTTAGCCGACTGAGCTACCGCCAAACACCTAACGGAGGCTACATGAACGCGCCTTTTATCTTTCACACTTTCCTCTCGCAGTGCTCTTGCATGGATGGATAGATGTTATGATCGTCCCCTTTATAAGGGGATGGTGAAATGTGTCCCGCCAGGTTCGAAAGAAAAAAACGAAAAAAAAAACACACGCGCCGTTGCTGCGACCGTCCCATTCGGCGCGTTTCCAGTAGAAGTGTAATTTCGTTTAACACACATCGAGGTAGTAGCTTTAGCCAAACCTCGCTCATAGCATCCATCTATATCGAAAAATGGCTCTCCAAAGATCGCCTGGCTGTCGCGCCGCGTTCCCCGCTCGCCCTTTGAGAGTTAACTGCCAGGCTAGAGAGACGACACAACGAACGTAGCGTTTGTCTTCGCATTTCACGACGCTTTGAAGGAGTGCCTATCGAGTATCAGTGTTTATTGTGTGCTTGTTGATGCCATGTTTGCGCGGGATTCACCACATGCGTTGTCCACGCATATGTTAAGAACTTCAGCTACCGCAAGGGCTAAATCATGATTATGTGCGTTAGTCGTCGGTACGGAGATGTGCCACTAGGCGTCAACATGAGTGCGTCCGCCCATCAAGCGGTGCTATATCTTCCAAACAATAGTAGACATTGTACAAGCTCTCATATACCAATGCATTAACAATCAACTACTTCTGTGACGACGCGTTTCACTTTCGTGTTATATCGATTCCTATGACGGAGGGATCAGTCGTCTTCTTTGTTTACTTACAGGGAAGAAAAAATGGCAATATTTTCATCAGAAGTAGCTCGGAAGCTCACGCTGTGATATCTTTGAAAACTCGATCAATTAACTTCGAATTTAGTCTAACGCAGTGTGTATGCGGTTGTGCTGCGAAGTCTCGGCTACTCTTCCGAGGGGGAGTATGGAGGCAGGACCGGCGCGTGTACGCAAGACGCGCCATAATATGCCGGGCACCGAATAATGACACAGCTTCGGCATGGCGAAGCAAACTTCATTACGCATAGAGTGCACAAAAACATTTCGCCCGCGAATAATTTCGCCGGCCTCTAATTGTCTTTGATGCGAAAACGCCCACTCATTGTCGCAACCATCGCCGGCCGGCGGTTCTCGCGAGAACATGTCAGGAGTGGCTTGGGAGGAAAAAATGCACGAGTGGGAACAAAATGAGCACTTGACCATTATCACCCTCACCGCTGGCCGCACACGCTACCCCTGGGGTGTCGTTTGCGACTTCTCCGTAGAGGCGGTCAAGAGTTGATTAGACTTCGTAGTAACTGCTCGCAGCTGCTCTAAGGAGCAGAGATCGTCACTGCAGCCAGTCACGACTGCTATCTCAACTCGCGTTACGCTTTCCCCACGCAGTGGGAGCGCCATGAGCGCGCGGGCTGAACGTGGTAACGTATGACGAGAACTATACACGCTCACGCTATATATATGCATACCTCGCAGCAACCCATAATACGTACGAGCTCCTAAGTCTAACACAACTCTGCGGGATCTTCACGACACAGATGAATGTGGCACACGCAATCCCTTTTAGCGAGATAATTTGTCTAGGAACAATTATCTTTTACGCCCTCCCTCCACGTTTTGGTATGTCTGCTAGTGGCGGCTGCCGGCCGCTTGACGACGTTGTCCAGGCGGCGTGGCAGTCTGGTCATCCTGATGAGAAGTCCGGCCGTCTCCGGAAAGCTGCTGCGCCAATTTTCGCGAGATTCAAGCGGGGAGGGGAATGAGATACCAACTCTGAGGTCCTTTGATAACCGATGACAAATCCCACAGATGTAGTCATTTCCCCGCAAGTACAGTAATTGGTTCCGTACTGCCTACAACGAAGTTCAGAAAATTTTTTTTAAGCTATGTTATATGCGCGCATCGAGAATGCATTGCCACAGCCGCTGAATGAGGAGAAAGGGTACCAGTGAGCAAGCCACTGCGTATAATGCTTGCGCTAGTGAACGCCTGAGTGGACATATGAGTGCTCATATTTGCTTCGGCGAACAATAAACATCCCCACTACCACTATCAGTGATATTTTACCGCTTCCCGGCCAGCTATGTTCACCTGTGTCACTTGCGTTTCACGAGGAAGGTCTTAGCGCGTTAACATCGCCTAGAATGTGTGTTTTCCGCTAGTGTATGTCCCTCATATTGTCTTAAAGAACGGGTTGGTTCTAATACATGAGTACTAATAGAACAGCTGAATACAAAGTGCAGAAAATATTTCATAAAGAAGGGAAAAAGAGGGGCCTTTGAAAGTACAGAATATGAACCACACGTCATCAAATGCATTCGCACAGGCCAGCTGAACTGCAAAGGCACAGTACAAGTATTAGTCTTCATACAGCGATATGAGTTGAAAGCAGTGCCTTGGCGCTACAGACTCTTAACAATCTTAACAGCAGAGGTAATTCCTGCTGCGAAGTCCTAATGGGCAGGTTGTGGAGTGTTCCTCGAAGCAAACTCGGGAAGTAACATGAAGGGCACTCAGCGATCGATTCTCAGCATATTGAATTCTGCAGTCCAAAAATACACGGTTTTTATTTGTGAATGCATTGCAGTTATTATTATGCTTTGTATAGGCATGTTGGCCGTACTAAACCTGAGGGTAACATAATGTTGCACCACGCTTTAAGTACTCATCTGTACTTCTCATTTTTTATGCCTGCTTTCAGAGAGTGCAACCACGTCCCGCACGATTTGGTCGAAGGAAACCTGGACTTGGGGACGGAACTCATGGGTGAGAGGCACTTGCTGTCCGCTGGAAATAGGACGCCATTATACACAGCGTGGCCTCCTACATTCGAGTTTGTGTTGTTTGTCGTTGCGTCTTTCATCGACATTTTATATAAGATTTCCTTCGTAACCTCCGCGAAAAATACTGCCTAACTTCCCAAAATAACGTGTTGTTCAGCTCACTATCACGCAAAAAAGGAAAGTAGAAATGCCTTTCAGGGAGGAACAAGGACGTACTGCTTTAAGTGAAGAAAAGAAAAAGCCGCTTGTCTCCACCCAGCACCTAACGAAAAAAAAAGAAAAGAAAAAGGGACTGCATTAATAGCCAGCGTGGAAATGGATAAAACGACAAGAAAATAGACGAAACGTCGAGGTAAATTGCCAGTGGAATTCAAGTTACGCAGGGCGACTTCAGTCGCCGTGCATAATTTATTTAAAGCTTTAAAGTATCGTGAGCAGTCATACGGTGGCTTCAAAAGGAACCGTCAGAGAGTAGAACTTGGGAACTACCCCTTTAGCCCTAGCTGGGCGATAAGATGCAGGAGATAGCATGCGGAGGCGGTCTTTTTGAGCCTGCAAGTGAATTCTCATTTTGCGCTCTATTACTTTTTACTGCAAGGGAGGGCGCACTTCCAAATGCTGGAGGAAGGTTACGACAGGATCCGCCTCTAAGATACTCCGTCGGTTTAGTGCCCAGAGCTGTCGACAACGAAAAAGAAAGGGTAGGCTGGGCTGACAGCTCATGAACGCGACTGTGTTTCTCAATAATTTCATATTTTAGAAAAGACAGGCTGAGAAAAATTAACGAATACGTTCACACTCCTATCCGGTGGCTTCTCGACTGCGTCTAGCGAGCAAAAAGCTAGAAGACTGATGAAAACACACATCTAACTGGATATGGCTGCTAGCGAGCAAAACGCTGGCCTGACTACTTATGGGAAGCAGAGTGCTAATATCTATAGTTATAACTTAAACGTGCGTGAATGCCTCAATTCGTTGTTCTACTCTTCCGCAGCATTCGACCCGCCGGCAATGATCACGTTCAAGGATCCCCTCTCAATGAAACCCGCGCTGAACGGCACCAACGGTACAATCCTGGGTCTGACGTCACAGCCGAAGGGTCTAGTTGCATCGCCGTCCTAAACAGCGAGATCGACGGCCATGGCGCCAAGAGGTGGCGTCGCTTCGTTCATCGCAGCTGCGTGGTGGCGTTCACTCGTCAGAGCACGTGACTTCCGCGATCTCGATACTTCACTGTTGCCGTCGCGCCGGTGATGAGAAGAAAAAAAAAGCGTGTGCTCTACCTTCCCGTCGTCGTCGTCTTCAACGCAACTCGAATGCTCAACGTGGGAGAATGAAATGGGTCGTGGCGTCGAGCACGATGCCGCGAGACTCCGAAGACACGACGCGGAGGAGTGGACACCACCCATTGTTATCCCCGCAAATGATGAGACTGCTGTTCCGACTCGTAATTCCCAGTGACATCACTGCTACGTTTTTCGTGGCGCCGATTATCAACATTTTGTCCATTATTCTTGAACTGTGCTTCTTTATGTGTGAAGGAGGGTATACATAAAATATTAAGGTGCGCCAATGAGAGGAGATCGAGCGGCGCCTGTCGGGGGGATGGCTTTACACACTTGACGGGCGGACTTGTATAGTTCGGCCGATTCTATTTTTGACCCGGAAGTCGTCATCAAATGCTAAGGGCAGTCTGGATAACTGCTGGAGCTTACGCACTAAGGGCAGCGCCTTGAGTGTGCGATGCGACGAGCCGCGCCGTTACGCGAGTGTTTCCGGCCAGTTGCTTGCTGCTCTAATTATAGCTCAAGCTTTAGCTCCTACAATAGCCGTGCGCGGAAGCTTGTGCGTGGTTACGGGCGGCGTCCTATGTTCGCTTCCTTTGGTGTTGTGAAGCACATGATGTCACCTGAAGACACAGTCATCGATCCATCGCCCAGCCACTGCGAGGGTAGTCCACACCATAGAGTTCATTTACACTTCTCTTAGCGTTCCACGGTTCAGTACTATTTGACGTTATTCACTGATTTGTCAGCTCACGATGATTTTGATTTGGTTGTCATGGACATTATCGTGAAATACTTAAATACCTTAAGTGTGGTGGCCACTGATAATTGAGTTAACTCTCGCGTCATTCATGGCGCTGACTCTCATTGCATGTGAAAGAGCATGAAAAAGAGACGGGGGCGCTTGTTGGTATCCAGTTGTACTAACCTTAAGAAAAAGAGATATGTTATAAGCCTCGAAATTTAAAACAAAACAAAGTTCGTAGAAAGAGGCTTAGACTTATAAGGGAAGGCATCCTAATCAATCTTTCTACAGGCAGGCTTGTTTCCGTCAGGACAGCAGTGGGGTCTTTGGATGAGCATCGGGAAAAAACGCGTAAAGTAGACTTCGTTCGGCTCATCAAGATGCGGAGCAGTTCCACTCACTTACCAAATCAAGCTCTATCAGGTGACTGCACTGAGGTTTGCTTTCGCGGCGCAATTTTTCGTACAATGCGTCGTCATGGGCTCAAAGATATTCGCGTTGTAAACCGTTTAGGTGAGGTGATGCACGTCTACAAAAAAAAAAAAAAAAATAAGTGGTTTGCTCCTCAATCACAACAATGAAACGTATTTTTGTCCCGTGTGCTCTTTGCCTTCTGATCATCTGACACCACCTTTCCTACTCCGTCTTTTTATTTCTTTCCTTTTGCATCACGCTTCGTTTACTTGAAGCCATCATCGCTGGAGAGAGCCTACCACTGCGCTTGGTCACAACTAGGACGACGTCCAGAAGTGCTCCGTCTAAAGACGGCGTTCTTAAAAGGGAACGACATTGTGGAAAATCAGTGCGCGCTCGCTTCGTGCGAGACTCTGCTGGCAGACGCGGCCAGTAAGCTGTGCGTGTGACTTGTACATAACTATCGGCGGGCGTCGCAGCCGGCAGTGACGGAGGGTGCGTGACTGGGAGTGCGTGCGTGCATGTGTGTGTTCGTGTATCTGCGTGCGACCATCTGCGTGGGTTACCCTGTTGTGAGTGTGCGCGAGTGTTTCCTTGTCTGTGGGACCAAACCTGATGGAGAGATTTGCTGCCGTTGCCATGCGCACTGAAGGTTTCGTCGTTGAAATTGGTGACGCGATTGTTTTACAATAAACCAGTCATCCGCTGCTCTCTCATGATTCCACCTGGTTCCCATTTATGTCTACTACTGTACATTATTTAGTGGGTATTGTGGAGGGTACAGCCTTGGTGATGTGGTTAACCAAAATTCGGTTGTGCTCTTCGCGAAATTCTACAAACACTCGTTTACAAAGCTGCTTTGGCATAAGAGTGGCTTATAGCCGGTACACAGCTTTCTCCGCTATCAAGTAACCTCGGCGTTGCGAAAATTTAGTACGTGACACTGCCGCTACACTCTCTGACCTTCGGTTCTTAAATAAAGATGACAGTTATGTAATTAGAAAACAGCACACACGGTCAGAGTTTGATGCCATTGGGGCAGGACCGCTCCTGAAAGAATCAGACAATACGCCAGTGCACAAACACACGTCACAGTTCTACTGCACACTCACTTCGCGCATGGACAAACACACACACTATGACATTCCTAACATAAAGCACGCGAGCTAAGCTATAGGCGAATAAATCGAACGTTGAGCCTACAGTTCAGGCCGTCGTTGGTGCCACGTCGGAACTTTTAGCGGCGAATTGGACGTTGCTAAAACGGGTCGTTGCTAAAACGTCTGGGTCACCGGCAGTGACCCAGACAGAAGACGCAGAATCGCCGCGTCGAATTTGGTTGGCTCTGCGCCACGGTCGACGAATTGGAGCCGTCAACACATGGATTTCGGCGGCAGGGAGTTGTGCCCTTGAGCCCCAGCAGCACACCTCGGAAGCCCCACGCCAGCCCTCCAGGACCAGCGGGCAAGTGCGGCTTCAGGAACCCGGCGCCAGCTTTTCTGGACCGGTTGCGCAGCGGGGAGAACGAGCTCGAACGCCGCGTCAGCCGTCCTAGACCAGTCATCTAGCGGATGGCTGAGCTGTCCACTCAGCTGGTGGGAGGCCGCGCCTCACGAGCTGCTGCTGTCTTCCTTGTTGACACCGCCCGGCACATACGCGCATAAATGACATCCGCTTCGCCACCGCACGGCACACTATAGTGTTTTGGGGTTTCGTTTTCTCGTCCGCGCACCACATATTATTACACTTACGTATGTACTTATGTCAAAACGCTTGATCGAATTCGGGCAGTAGCCCACAAATTTGAGCAGCTAAACCTTATAGACTGCTAATCAATCGCGACGTTATCCACAAGTTCTATGGCGCCAGTACAAAGCCACCAATATCACTAGGCCTTGCGAGCCGTGTTGCCAGCTTAGGGATGCCATATGCGCTATAGATTTGCTCGACTTCGATTAGTTGCAGGAATGGAGCTGTGTTTCGTTCACTCTATGGAAAAAACAAGCACCATTTCTTGTGACTATTGCGTTTCACGAAAGCCCCCACAGATTTCGCCAAACGCCTCCGTATTTCACATGCTGCTCTCCACGTCTTTGAGTTCTCTTATCTCCACACCCTTTCAGTCAAAGCAAATAATCGAAGCGCTACTTGAATACCGAGAGAATCCAATTTTATTCTGGTAAAACAAGGAACAAGGTTACAACAGTTGCGTTCGCATGCTGAAGTGCATCATAAAATGCAAATAACCTACGACTGCTGATCCAGAAATTCCTCTGAAAAATCAGCAGCACTTTTAGCAATGGAAGTAGCATCAAATCAATAGATATCTTGTTTCCGCATGAAAACCAACAATGGAAGCAGGCGAATCAACAAAAAAACGTACACGATGCCATTGTCAGTACTACAGAAACATAATAAGCACTCATCAAAAGCAATGACGCAGATCGAACAGTAAGGTTTCCTCTTCAGGCATCTATTGTGACAGGGCTTCGATGTTCCGAACCTCTCCGATTCTGTTATTTATTTCGCAAGGACAGCACGGGCACCGCCCTAATAGAAGACTGTGGCGTCTAGACCACGTTATCTTCATTCTCGGGTAGATTCCAAGAGGAATACAGCTATCGAAGGCAACAGAAATAGGGCTGGGAAAAGGTTCCGCATTCTTCTGCACTGTTACCGCGAAGGTGGCCCTCTCTTGCTTCTGCGTGTTTGTGAAGTGCTTGGTTAGGGCTCGTTACCGTTGCTATGGCCTGTGCTCGCTAGTCACGAAACAGCGGAGGTATGAGTAGAAGTCGGGCATTGTTTGCGAAAGTAGCTGGAACAGCCCAGGCTTCAAGCTTGTTTTTGTTCCAAAGAACATCACAGGCTTCCTGTTCGAAGGAACAGTGGAGACGATAACATAGGCGAGTCACGCAAAAGTAGTGCACCACGAATAAGCCGCGAACCCTAAACCCCTTCGTAACGAATAGACCGGAGCAAAAGGCGCTTCGCTGCAACTCTGAAGGTGCTGCGTTACCACACAAAAATTCATTTACAGAGCTCTGAATTTCGAAGATTGGTTTAGTATTTTCATAAAAAAAAGAAAACCAGTTTTTCCGAAGGAATGTTAAAGAAGGACCTCTCTAATCTATGAGAATTCGGAAATATATTTTATATTTTAAAAGTTTCATGAAGAATCATATGAAGGCTTCCCACAATAATGTGAGTATTCATTTCGTGTGAATTGATGCCAAGGTATCTGACAGGGATTATGGGTGGACTTAAGCAATTATGCCCGCGACATGACAGCCGGTGATCGAGTGGCATTCTGCCTCTTCCTAAACAAATAAGGCAATTATTATTCTGCGTTAATAGTCAGTAAAGCTAGCACCAGAGAACGAAATCGCATGACGCCTTGCTGACTGTATCGACCAGAAAGTCGCGGAGCTCTGCAGGGCGTTAGTGGCATGCACTGTGAAAATATCGCTTGAGTAAACGCTTTCCGATAGCCATAAGAATTGCGGCCGAATACGTTAATGTTTTCGTTTTATATGTATGTTGCATATCCAGCTACCCTCGCTAATAACATGTCCAGCGTGAGTACCAGCTCGATCTTTTTGTCAATTAAAACTTCTAGCGTAGGGGCTTTCTTTTTATTGGGATAGCAATTATATGGACACTCTAGACGGGCTTGTGCCGTCATGTCCCGTATAAAGTCCAAAGTGATAACATCCGCCCGCGCATAGTATGTTCTACCGCGGTAAAAGTGCGCAAGTTGGGGCGACGAACGCGGCTGAAGCAGAGATCAAACGAGCCAGCTCATCTTCGTCGCGCGGAGGGCGCACGCGATAACACCACGCCGCTCGGGATGCCTGCCGCCCCGCCCCGCCCCGCCCGTCTTGAACGAGCATGAAGAGACGTGAGAAGTGGGGAGGGGGTGTCGCTCGAGCAGCAACATTGAACTTTGATTCAAGGGCGTGGTCGCGATGACTGGCGCGCGCGCTATCTCGGCAGCCATCAGCGGGCGGCTCGTGTACCCTTCTATGTGATGCGCTCTTAATGGGAAGACACAGTGCAGAACGAGCATCTTTTCTTGGAGCGGCCGTATTCTAGCTCTTACACCAACGTTTTGTACAGTTACGCGAGATTGGATGCAAAAGAATTTCCTGCCAGCCTCACTTCGTGTAACGTTACGATTTGATGCTATCGCATTCATTGCTTTGTCCTTGCGGTGAGACGCCTAAAGTTTTCAACATGACGCCAGTTCAAAACATTGTTCTTCTACGAAGGTTCGAAGAAATTTTTTTTTGCTGCGTGTCAAAGGGCATTGGTCGTTAGGACAAGGGAATTTTTTATCCCCTAGAAAAAATTCACAAAAAATAACATATTTTAAAATGATAACACCATGCTTACAGTTGCCGTAGTGCGCTATTAGAGAAAATACTTTTATACAATAAAGATCCATTGATGAATACATTACATGAAAAGACTTAGCACGTCTAAGTTTCAGTCATCTTCGAATAAATATATCACTTGCAAGAAAATGTTGGCCAGTTATGTACTGTCGGCCGCAAAAGTTTGCGGGATCTGCAGCGCGTGGCGGAGCGACGGAAAACTGCATTGTTGATTCACCTACCATGACATGGGGGTGTTGAGGCTATCGGCCGTGGCCTCCGAGATTAGATCCGGCAACGGCACGTTGTCTAAACGCGCCGTCGCTAATCGCCGAGGCCATAGCCTCAATACCCGCCGCGTCACGGTAGGTGACGCAGCAATGCAGTTTTCCGTCGCTCCGCCACGCGCTGCAGATCCCGCAAACTTTTGCGGCCAGCAGTACGTGCAATACTGTTGCTACATTCTCAGTGTATGAGATGCTTAGGTTGATACACTTTATATTAGAGCAAAAAAGAAGCGAAACAGCTCTGCAAAAACTATACACTACATTTTTTTAGCACTCGCGCTTCTCCTGCCGTTCGTGACTGTTACACTAAACTTCAACTATGTAAACTTCCCTACACTACGAATATGAGAACCATAAGAAGATACGTGCCCCATAATAACGTGAATTTTAGTCTGCTTGTAATCTGTTACCACGGAGCGCTTGCATTAACGCTCCGTGGTAAGAGATTACAACGCATTAAGGCCTAACGCTGCAAAATTTCCGACGTGAGAATGATAGCGCGAGTATATAAGTCTTATGAAGACCGTTATTGTTTCGAAGCGCCGCTTACGTGCACTTTATTATCGTATTTGAGCCTCGAAAGAGGCATCAGGAATCACGCGGCTCACATTCAGCGA
This sequence comes from Rhipicephalus sanguineus, assembly GCF_013339695.2. Lineage (NCBI taxonomy): Eukaryota > Metazoa > Arthropoda > Arachnida > Ixodida > Ixodidae > Rhipicephalus > Rhipicephalus sanguineus. The sequence goes on along the minus strand of NC_051178.1, from coordinate 122,908,043 downwards.
CACTTCTACAGTAAACAGGCCGCTACAAAAATTGCACCCTGAAATACTCGACAGCCAAATGCAAAGAGAAAATAAGCCGTCTTGCCCCGTGAACTAAGTCGGCGAAACAGCAAATGTCACGCTGTATCTGCAGTATAAACGATTATAAAGTTGAAACACTCGCCCTCAGATTAAGAAAAAAGAGAGATAAATGCATATGCATCGGCGCAACCACCATCACCGCATTCACTCTGCCTTGGACGCTGACTTTTAGTGCCAGTACTGCTAAGAAAGAAAGCAAAGTGAAATCATCAACGGCAACAAAGAACGTCGTTGCTACACATAGAGCAAGCGCAAGACTACAGCTGCAACGGCCGAATGCAAAGCCAAGGAACTTAGGAAGGCAGATCAAGCTTACGGCTAGATGTAAATGGCTTGGCTGCGTCAGAAATGAAAATGACTCGTATGAAAGTAAAATGCGGCGCACGCAGGGGCTTAGACTGCAAGACCGAAACTTTAAGAAATGGCTCCCACGGGTCGCCATCAAGCCTGCCTTCTATAGTGGTTACTTTTTTTTTCGAGACCTCATTTTTCTCCCTCTCTATTTCTACTTTATTTTGAACTATCTCGGGGCTCCTACCGTTCTCTTATAACTCCTGGCTACACTCGTATGGCTCGCGCAGGCTTGCTTCGCATAGTTGACACAAGAGCAGTGGAAGAAACGGACCCCATATATTTGTACAGCCGAACAACATCGCCAGAGAAGCATACTGCTTTACGGAATGAAAAAGAGGAGAGCTCCCAGTGCTTATTAATTGCAGGTCATTGTTCCGTGAGAGAGTAAATTATGCAGTCGTTAGGAAATTTGCACTTTTGTGCATTTCATCAAGCGGACGGCAGAATACTGTTTAGTTTGAGACTTTGACCGGAGCTGGAGAAATAAAAGCGGCTGAAGCGACTTGGCTTCGTTGCGGGGTGCGATGTTGCTGTGTCGCCGAGGGAGCGATCGGCGGGAATAAAGTGCAATTAATTACGTGAATTTTCAGTAATTGAGACTAGTCGCTTGATAAGCCTTGGACCTTGCGGCGAGCGCAGGCCTCCAACATTTTTCCTTGCGACTACGTTCGAAAGCAATAGCAGCCCTGACCCGTCTGTGCTCGCTGTCATATGCGCACAACAGCATGGTGAACAGTCGTGTGACAACCCATAATCGTTGTAATATCACTACAGGGGCCGATACATTTTCGCATTCGGTAATTGATAGAGTCTTGGAGTTATCGACACTGGGCAGTGTATATGTCACTGACTCATGCACCATACATGTAATACCATGAACACGCACAATTGTTTAACTAGAGCCAATACCTATTATTACCCAAAAGCTAATTAACTTGCATAAATAGAGAGTGAGAGAGAGAGATATAATATATAATATATATATATATATATATAATGAGCAAAGATAGCTCGGTCAGCCATGCTCTCGTATAATGTAAGCTTCTAATGGTGTACGGGATATGGTCTGCCTGACGCTGTATTCCAACATCGAGCATTTGGGTACTCCAGCAAAGTGTTGCAAACTGAAACTTAGAGTACATACATACTTCCACACGACCTCGAAAATGTAAATTTAGCAAGCCTGTGCTGTTTCGCCGTTTTGCGCCGAATATTATTACTTTTTTTTTTAGCCAGAGCTTTCCAAATATATAGAATAAGTTGTTTTAAACAAGTGCTCAATGCGTCAGGGCATAGCTGTAATAATATCGGGCCCACATCAGCCATAGAGTAGAATAATTTGTGTCCAAAGTTACCATTATCGAAAGCTGCAGTTCTGGTTGTTTACGTTGCCCCGAGGCCAAACTCGAGTTTCAGTGCACTTCAAGTAAAACCATCATGATGTGGAATACGGTGTTCCGCCTGCAAACGCGCACAGATTCCGAGTGTCAGGACATCGCGTACTACGCACAGTAACAGGACTAACGATCGTCTAATGGCCAGCCACCGCCTGTCGTCTCCAGTGGTGCATGCTAGCAAACTGCGCAAATGACCTGGCGATGGTGACAGTGTCGCTGAACTAGACGGACATTGTGATACGAGATACAATGTTGTTTGGGTTGTACGATGCGTCTGCATGCGTGCGTGCCAGTTCCCATTAGCAGTGATATGTGACTAAAGCGTAGTTCCACGCGGTCCCAAACACGTTGTAGTCTTGTCACATAACTGTATGCGTACAGACGCGAAAGCCATTGATTTGCCGCCTCACTGACCTAGTCCACCGCTTCGTACTTTCATCCGAGGTCCCCACTGGCACGCCTGCTTTCTTTCTCCGCTCTTCTTTCTATCTTTCTTTTCCCTTCCCTTTCTCCCTAGTGTAGAACAGCAAACCAGATATTTTAATTGCGGTTAATATCCCAGGTTTGCCCTCGTTTGTACGAATAAATATTATCGTGTAACATATTGTTATCCGTGCCTTTTCATAACCTAAGTTTATCACTTCAGCCAGTTTGAGCCTATGAATCTCAAATCATCATCGTTATCAGAATAAATACTTTTGAGGAAGGCTTCATTGAGCACTAGATTTTACCGTCAGAGATGCTCTGTTTCCAGCTTTTTGCCAAGGAAAAACTTTGCGCTGGTTTCACGTAAAGTTCGACTAATAGTGGCTTATAAATCCTAAATGTTTTCAACGCGAAAGCGCTAAAGAGCTTGTTTTGCAGAAATTGCAGTGTCGACGTCGGAGTCGGCGTCGTTGGTTGTGAGCGAAAAATCAGCGTTGTCCGAGAGCGAAAATTCGAGAGAGATGTAAATAAAGAAATAATAAAAAATTCAATTTGAATGGAAATCAAACCCAGGACTTCTGCAGTGGCAAGCAGGTAGTTTACCACAAAGCCAAGTCGCTGCTTTTTTTTTTATTAATTACCTGTCTTCGACAATGTACAGAACAGTCATGTCGCGTACACAAAACAAATACACACTACAAATTTTTGCGAAACATGCCGTCAGCGCTATTTGGACTGGTGTTGTCAACTTAAAATGGTTTGAGTGCTGTCACAGGTTCTCTCCTCGACAGCCATTTTGGCACGCACTCCTGTATTTTCACATTCTCAATGAATGCAGACATGCTTTGCCTGAAATAAATTCGCGCTGGCTTAGCGTCAGGGTGAAAGTGGTATCCTGCCATTCCTGTACGCGATGCCAGTCAAGGTAACTACATCAAATAGGACTTCATCGTCGTTCATCGTGGCCAGATACCTTGTCCCGTGTTGGTCAATTGGAAATTCATTCTTTATTGTCCTATGCAAGATGTTCCAAAAGTCACGCCCGTGCCCGAAATTGCTTCGGGAAAAAGCGCTATATGAATGTTATGTGTTGCGAGGCGTCAAAACATGTGAATTGAGCAAAGAGTGGTTGGTAGAAAGGCTCACAACAGCATCAAAAACGTGTGCAGCTGCGCAGGTGAGCGTGTTGCCTTATGGACCTGTATTGCGTACCTCGCCAAAGTCGCAAAAGGAATGACTATGGCGTAGAGGCACATCGCAAATGTACTTGTAGTAAGCCTTCCAGGATAGCTTGAAATGGTCAGTTTACAGGCGCACATACGTTCCTTTCCTTGCGGCACGGTTTAGTTGTCAACTGAAAAGCGAAGCCAGGCTAGCGATTGAGAAGACGACACGAACAGGGTCCGATTACGCTATCGCATTCTACTCTTGAAGGCGGAGCTCAAGCGTCCTCCAAGTTTTTGAAGATAAGATGCGATTTAAAAACAAGTGGTGCCGTGGAAAAGAAAAGCGCTTCTTATTCATAAAACGGGGGCGACTCCAATTACTGTGTCATAGAATTAAATATTTTTGCAGTGCAGCTGCTAAGCTTTTTGTTATGCCGTGGAAAGAAAGGAAAGAAAGAAGATATGATACGTTGCCCCCAAAGTGTAAAACTGTAGGCTAAGCTTCTGAAAGACAATGTCTTCCGCAAACTATTTTAGAAAGACCGCTTTTGAAATGCAAGAAGCCTGGCTATCGAAATACTTGACTTCTCCCAGTCGTTCATCCCTAAGAAGGTAAATTAGATAAGCGTACGTTAACGCTAACGATTCACGATTCACAAAAAAAGTGAAGGGGCAAGAATGACGGAAGGAAATGCCTTCGCAGAGATTTATATCTAACTCATTTTAACATGTGTGCTTCTTTTTTGATCGCTCTTGCGTGCCACCTGAACTGACAACAGCCAAACCCGAGTTCCACTAGAGCTCGTACATCTCCCGTGAAGAGAATATAACACCGACCAGTCCAAGCCGAATTGAGCATCCACACGTTGTCGTTTAGATCAAGCTGTTCTTCAACTCGACGCACCTGCACCGACTTAGGCACTGGTATTCAGCTATATATAGAGCATAAGAAGTCCCCGTCACGTCCCTACGAAGGACGTTCCTAATAATATAATTAGGCGTTCGCTTCTTTGGCGGTGCGCATCTCAAGAAGACCGCCAAGGCTAAGTGTTCAGGTGCAGACAGTAGCGCAGAAGCCCTGAGTAGACGTACTTTCGTGCGATGGGATATCGTCTGGCTCTTTTTTGATTGCAAGCTTAGCGCAATCAGAGAGCCGGAGTGATGCTCTAATGAAAGAAATTGCCACAGCACTTGTTGGAGAGACACTTGCAGAACATTTCGCTTTCTGTTGCAACTTGAGCACTGTTTCTACATCAAACGAACCTCGAGAATCACGCGCGTTCCTTTTTTTTTTACCGCTCCAAGAGCCACAGAACGTGCAAGCCTGCAACTGGAAAATGTCAACGTTGGCTCGTTTCTCTCGTGATCCAATTATAAGATGCTAATACCGCGCTCGTGTGCTTTAGGGCCCAAAAAACAAACTCGGACGAACATTTTTTTTTCTAGAATCGTTCATGTCATGTTGGCACAGCATTTTTGACAAAATTAGATAAATTTATTTTACTGAGATCCAGATTTCTGTTAAAAGGACCGACAACCAATTTTTATGGTACCTGTTTTCTTTAGCGCAACGCAAAGCATACGTAGTCGGCAAGTGTTCCGCCTCAGCCGGTCATACGGTGATAGTGGTGTGTTTCACTGGGATTTGATCGGACCCGTGTCTCACAGAAAGGCAATCAGCAGTAGTTGAACATAATTGCAGACTGTCGTGGGCCCTTCGGTAAACAAGACGTGTTCGAAGCTTTCCTGCCCAAAAGCTATCCTTTGCAGGATGTGAAATATCGCCTTTGTTTCAATGTCTCGTCGCGAAAATCATCACGGAAATGCACACACCGGGGAAGGGCATCGTCCAGTCCTAAAAAACCAAGGCTTGGTGCACGCGGAACAAGTTACAATCCAGTACAGTCTAGGGAGCAAGTTTTGGCCCCCACAGGCTTTGGGTAAAAAGTCAGCCGCATGCGTAGTCTATGTTGCAGTACGCCGAGAGCAACAGAGCCACAAGCATTTCAATTAAAATGCTTGTACTCACGTCACTATCGATGCAGACTGTGTGAAGCTTTAGGCACGCTGTCACCTTTAACAGGTGTAACGCAGTGCTCATAGCACACCAAGCAGCGTATCCCTAAACCAAACCAATTGTAAAAAGAATTACTCTACAGTGATCCATGGCCGCCAGGTTATTGTCTCGAGTCACTCTAAAGGGAATTCTGTATATGAGACGACTGGTGTTCAGAGTAATTAATAATAAAGCAAATCTCTTGAAGCAAGCTAAAGAGGTCTCGTAATGTAAGCCACGTGTCACGTGGTCGTGACGTTGGAAAAACCAACAGTCGGTGGGTTCAAGACTAAGCTTTTTATTTGGGCGAACTTAGGCCCGGGAAATGAAAACTCACGGTACAAGGAATACACTCTGTACACTGCTAGCGGCGAACAGAGCGTCGGCCGTCGGTAATCTGATGTGCGGTTAGGCGCGTCTGCATGTACACACGCGCCATCGAACATTCGCGTTTTATCGCTGGTGGTCGTGCTAGTTCTAGAATAAATTACAACAGTCCGCGTTCGCGCGCTGAAGCCTAACAGTTGATTCTAAAATAATCTGGAAGGTACCCAAACATTCAGGCGCAGTTTGCGAAATGCAGTGGTTGCACGTGTGATGAATCCGTTACATGGAAATACAAAAAGAAGTGCACGTGGTACACGTGCGGTTCTTCAAAGTAGAGCTACGCCTACGCGCATGCAACCTCCTTGTGCCTGCGGCTTTTTTGAAGAAGGCCTGCACAGCGAATCGATCCAGTTTTCAATACCGCAAAACTGGTTCCGTGTGGACCGACAGCTCTGGTACAGGATGAAATATTATTCAGTTTCACGCGTCTCGGTAAACTGCGTCCACGGTCGGTACCAGGAGCTTCTCGGACCGGTCGATTCAGCGGGTCGTCTCCGTTTTGAAGTGCGATCGAAGAGATCGACAAAGGTGCGCTGCGGCTTATTCGCGCTAGCCGCAACACAAATGGAGGGGCATTTTTCGTGCTCCGCACAATCTTGAGTACAACCTACACTATGCCACTTTAGCTCATTTATTATTCACATTCGTGTGTTCTTTTTGCGTTGCTACCTACCGACCAGGCTTTTTGTGCCCGATCATCAGTCCCATCTACTTCTCAGCTTTAGACTGTTTCAACGTTTTTACAGCTAAGCTGTGTGTGGCTAGGGTCTGGCAGATCGCGTCCGTATGCAAAACACGCTTAAATCAACACTTTTCGGCACCCCTCGCCATTTGCCTCCACGCCGCAGGTACCCATCGCCTCCATCCCCTCGTCCTTTCGCCACCACCGATGCATCTCGCATAAGGGTCGCGATATTCGGCGATCGCACCTCCCATCAATCCTAGTGCGGCTTTGTCTCGTGACGTAGAGATCGCGCTCGAACTGTTATCAGCAGCTTCCCTTTGTATTCACTATGGAACGGACACGTGTCTTTGGCTCGGAGGAAGAACAGCGGAAATTTAACGAGCGCCAACGCGCACAGAAGCGCAAATGAACGCAAAGGCGACTTGAAGCCACTGCCGGCAACCTGCAGCGGTAGCCGCTGGCTTAGTTGGCTTCTATCTTGACAGTGGTTACACTATAACAGAAGTGGAAGGGCTCTGAATTTTTCTCACGGCTATGTTCTTATTACCGGTGTTTTCTCAGAAATAATACTGTCGCGCGATATCATTAATGATTACGATGAAGGCTTATGATGTAAATGAGTACACAACTTTGAGTAACGACAACTGAAAAACCCGACAGCACTTCAAGATTGGCTCTGTTAGTCGTATTTAGTTTAACCTGTATCCGCACTAAGAACTCAACGGCCCACCCCAGCTTCCAAGCTTCCGGGGAAATTATCAGCCGTCCCACTGGCTCTTGCACAAGTACAGTATTTAATATACCGGTGAATGTTACACACTCCGAACGCTTCGATTACATTAACAGTGTTTATAAGATTTTCAGAAACAACGTAAATGCAAGACTGTCTGCTTAGTTATGTTGTCTATAGTCAGAAAGCTCTATAGGACATTTCTCACCGAAATAGAGGGACACAAAATGCGAAAAAAAAAGGAATGATGAGAGGTGAGCCTGGTTGCACCTATTCTGTGACAGCTTAGAAAGGGGATGACGTGGAAGAAATGGCAAAAATAAAAAGGAAAAGAAGCACCGATGCACGTGTATGCAGAGAAGCCTCCTCATATGTCACACTATCTGCGTCGGTGGACTTTTCATTAAAAGCCGCATGTAAAAGCTTGCTGGCTGAATGACCAACCATATATGGGGATTCCTAAACACCTCTCCAAAAATCTGCTCTGTCAGCATGATTACTCTCCTAATTAGAAAAACGAAACAAACGCGCAACGAAATGCAACTGTTGCTAGCGCAGCATTGCATTCATTCCTTTAAAAAACCGCAAAAACGCGATACATGAGGGATGTAGTTATTGGTAGCCACTTGGCTCAATAAAGTCGCATATCACCTTGCATGCGTAGCTCCCAGCTGCATCATTGACATCGAGACAACCCGATGGTGGCGCTGAGGGTGCATACGCGCCTCAAGAGTTCTTGTACCTTGCCGCAAAACAATAACAAAACACACATTAAGTGCATGCACGCGCAATAGCTGCACTAACACAACTTATCGAACTGAAAAAAAAAAAATAGGCTGTGCAATAAACAAGAACATAATTCCATTTGCCTTACATCTTTTATGAAACGCACCAGTTTTCTCTCTCGCGCTCTCTCGCTTTCGTATTACGCTTCTTCGATTTGTATTCTTGCCACAATAGATTCACAGAACTAGAAAGAGAGAATAAGGATGAAAGAAAGGCAAAGAGCTTAACCAGGGCAACTTGTAAAAACCTCACCGTGCGAAAGCAATCTGGACCGAAAACAAACCCATCTCTTCGCGCCGACACTGAGCCGCGTGAACCTTGTTATCTAGTACGAAAATAGTGATTTCCAATTTCTTCCCTCGTACACGCTTTCGGGTCGCGGCAGGGTGCATTTCTATCCAGGCATAGCCTGCCCAGAGCTTAATACGCGTTGAAACATCCCGCAATGCGTTCATTTTCATTGGAGCGGATTTTTTTTTACTTTTCTTAATTTACATTTGATGACGTAATACTTAACTCGACTGAGCTAGTCATGATGGTCACAAACGACCAACCAAATGTAAAATGAGGACGCGGGCACAACAATGTTCTCCAAGTGGATTTTAGTAAAGCATACTAGGCCTTCATAAGCAGAAAACACACATATACACACACAACAATAGTGACGAAACGCTCAACTGTGACCTCGCCCAAGTGTACCTTGTACACTCCTGCCCGATAGAGCGCGCCAAATACAAAGTTTTTGTTTTTTCCTTCTGAGATGTGCAAATAAACTACGCTCACGCCAAAGTGGCGAGAGCGCGCTGTATTACACCCTTTTCTTAGGTACACTGGAATTGCCCCTATTTTAATCGAATGAACTAACGTATGAACGAATGACTGAACGAATGAATGAATGAAAACAACTTTTATTAGGTCCAGCGGGACGCGACGGAGTCGAAAATATGTTTAATGTAAGACGCATTTGAAAAACGAATATCTATATTTAACTAATTTTTTTTCGCTCTTTTTAAATTTTTTATTTATTTCATGGAACAATTGTTTCCTCACCAGCCGAAGCTGCATTGTACTGCACACTTGTGCAGCATTCACTTAAGCTCAGAGTTTAGCATCTTCGACTGCACCCCGAACAGAAAAGCTATGCTTTGAACGTGCAAAACTCTGTACATTCATTCATTTAGGCGATAGCCGAATCGCAGAGTCCGCAAATCCACTTGCCTCTCGAAGGTCTCTTCCAGCGAAACGCGCTGGCGAGCTTAGTGGGCAATCGTCCTGAAGTGCGCACAAGTCAGCCGAAGCGTGCGAACAAAGGGAGCCAGAACCTCGGCGCATTCCTAGGAGGATGGCGAAAATTCCGCGGAATATTCAAGACCTACGCGAAAAGCGGGCGCTGCTGCTTCCCTTTCCTTTTGTCTTAGACTGATCCCAGGCCCGTAGCCGGGGGGGGGGGGGGGTCTGGGCTAGGGGCCCGCCCCCCGCTCCGGAATATTGGTGAAGTAGGTGTCTTTACCAAAAATAAATAATGAAAATAGGTGTTTTTCTCAAGTAGTCAAGGTTTTCAGCAGGTGCCCCCCCCCCCCCCCCCCCCCGAAAAAAATTCCTGGCTACGGGCCTGACTGATCCCCTCATCTCTCTGGGCCCGAGGCCGAGCGTGATTACGAAAACTATTGCGCACGTTCCCCCTCAGGTTCGTGTAGGGAGGCCGTGGTAATAGGAATTTTCTCCCTTGAGAAATGTGTTCGAACAGACAGAGAAGACGCGGCAAGACAATAAGTGTGAAACAAAGGCAGAGCAAGAGAAAGAGGGTAGACAGACACGGAATCCCAGAAGGGGAGGGCTAAGGGGAGGGCTAAGGATGCAACTCTCAAGGGCAATGACCGAGGTAAGTGCCCACACTTGTATACCGACTGCAATTTGCAAATGGATGGGGTAGAGCAACTATTCTAAAGTGGAGACTGCGCTTGGAAGATGTTGTTTGCTCCGGCTTCTAGTTGCTTCTATAGGTGAGTGTTTGCTTTGACTGTTGATTGATATATCATCGTTTCACTGTAGAGATTAAATAGCAGACGCGCAGCAGGTATAGGTGTGTTCTGAGGAAGACCTCGTAATAACTTTCCTCTTTATTCCTCTTCGTTCAAAAGCTCGTTCACTTACTGCACGACAACAGGTTTACAGGCGTTTCACCCAATTTGTAGCGGCGACATCTGTGCACCTGAATTGTAGAATTGAGAAGCCCTTTATGGATGAGGCAGGACTTCACGCAACACGCTTTCGACAAGCAGAGTGGCACGTTAACGCGAAAACGATTGAAGACTCATAATGAAATGGCTTAAAAATTGTTATTCAGAACTGCCTAGCAGTAATTGCTCTAAACTCTTCTTTACGCAGGCACAAACGTTGTCGTAGCGTTTGTCACCAGGCTCCATTATCCGTGGCTTATGACTCAGTGATCGATGCAAAAACGTTCGTGTTAAAAAAATCGGGCGTAATAGATGCGCCCTGTCCTTAGAGGCACTGATATATGCCGCTATCCCCTACGTATGAATATTATGTACGATATACTGGCGACGCTATACAGAGATTTCTTTTTGCTTTTTTTATTTTTTCATCATTTCCTCCACGAAAGTTACTGTGGTTAACCTTATCCTCTCATGTACTTTTTTCTCTCGCTCTGTGCGATATCTAAAAACATCTGAAATGTTCTTTCATAAAGAGATATGCACTACATTGAGCAGTTTCATCAATACTGACGTGAAAAAGAGCTTGAAGACAACCGAAAGATCTATGTCCGAAATTTTCTAGAGAGTAGGAAACAAAGCACAAGGCATAATAACTGCGAGCGGGACTGACCGGCGCGCGCCAGCATCCACCTACCCTGAGATATACGCCGGTAATCGTTTCATTAGTTTTGGTCGATGACAGGCTTTGCGCTCGCAGATTTTTTCGTTTCGAGAAGCATCTTATGGATTCCCATACCCCAGCGCCTCAAAAAATAAAAAAAAACAGGAGACGTTTCCTACACACTGCGGACTGTGATTCTGCCTGAACCAATTCAGCATCTACAGAAGCGGCGTTCAAGCCGATATGCGAAGGCGGGCGTCGCAGACGCGTAATGGTGATGGATTCGTTCGGTTATCGGTTTTTGTGCCTAACTGTGAACATAATGGCGAACGTTTAGACTACCCGGCTGCTAGTTCTTGATTGGCGCTACGTTCAACAGCTAATGCTTTCCTATGTTTCTCGCGCTGCGTCGTACCAACAGTTTCATGTGTGCAGCGTAAGCATTTCTTGCGCATGGGTTGCTAAAGGTATTCACAAAAAAGAAGCTCCCACCGAGGATTTACAGATGTGTCGAGTATCTTGAATTTTAAGCGCAATATACGGGCAGGTTGCGTCCGCCTGCTGTTATGTAATTTATAATACAATTTGTCAGGTTTTACTAGCCAAAACCCCGATATGATTATGAGGCATGCGTAGTTGGGGGCTCCAGGTTAATTGTTACCACCTAAAGCTTTTTAACGTGCTTCTAAACCTAGGCACACGGGCTATCTTGCATTTCGCCCGCACTGAAATCCTCCCCGCCCCTATTACTAACTGCCTTTTAGCGTAGTTATTAGACAGTTATAGTTTAGCGTTAGCGTGATAGCGGGGGTTAAGGGAATAGCGTTACCGTGCCGCAAACGTTCGTTGCCGACAACGCGTTTTAGTTTAGCGGGATAACGTTTACGGGATGGTTTACGTGCCGAAGCTGGGACGGTGGCGCCACCTGGAGGAGGGTGAATACGTTAAAAAAAGTGAAAAGAAAAAACCGAGGATTCTGGCCTGTATCACCGCACGCAGCAATATTATTCCTCTTTTTGGTGAAAATAAAAGTAAATAAATATGAACTGAGCACCAAAAGCGAAAATTTTAATGTTGCAGACTTGTTTACACCGATCTTCTAGATAGGCCTAGGGACGTTCGAAATGGGAAGCGATCTCAAAAACTACGCTAAGTTATCCGTAATACCGTGTCTTCGAAGCTACCTGAAGGCAAGCGAAGCCATTTCGCACAGTCGTTTGCTACGAAAGAAGTGGATCCGTCCACATCAACGCTAAATTCAGTTCGAAGCGGGCGTCGAAAACCGCCGCCATGTTTACGTACACAACGTTAACCACGCAAACACGCTAACCCTAATTCTGAAAAATAGCGTGCGTACGGTAAACGCTACGGGTCGTTTACGGTATTGCGCATGCGCACTTCGATCCCGCTATTCCGGTAAGCCCGCTATTCCGTTAAACCCGCTAAACTATAACTGTCTATTACTAACTGCCTTTTAGCGTAGTTATTAGCAACAATAGAAAAATAGTAAAGGAGCAGCTATAACAAATTTAATTATGCAATTTCGTATTCTGACTATATATGTTTCCTAAAAGAGTTTGGTAATAACGCATTTCATAGCTTTTCACAATAGCCCTTGTTGCGAAACTGCTCTGAAGGAATCGCGATATCTGGAATGTCGGTGTCGAAGCTTGCAGGCCAATAAAACTGTCATATGTTATAAAAAAAGCATTGTTAAGATATGCGTGGACTGCCAGACGGTATCTAGTTACATATACAAAAGCAAACATAATATTCAAGCACCGATTAATTCGTATGAATCGTTAGCTGTTGTGACGCGCTGTATACCTGCAAAATTTCGTAATTGAGATTGTATCGCTTAAGCATAGTACGAGCGGGAATAAGTTAAACTACTTCTTGCAAAACAATGCCCTCGAGACTCGTTTAGTGATCAGGTGATCTCCCGTAGGACACCCAAACCAACTTTGTGAGGAACTAAATAGCTGCCAGGATGATTTTTACGCTGTAAAGTACAGAACGTGCCTCGCAAGCAGCGGTGAACCACTACCCGCGTATTCTTACAATACCGCCTCTCAAGTTTTATGAACGATGTTATGCGCTGCCATCGCGTTAAAGGCTTTCATATTAGGGCGACAAAGACCATTTCTCCCTCCTACATTTTCGGTTCGGAACTAACCTAGACATAGCAGTGTATTGTCTGTAAAAAAAATTGGCCGCGTATCTGCGTGCTCCGCTGCAAATGCCGCCTAAAGACGATAGAGGAGGCGTTGCGTGAGATATGTACGCCATCTGGCAATACGTCGGGAAAGATGAGCTTGTACAGAGGGTTGCCTTCCTCCGTGACAGAGGGCGTTCGCCGGCGCGCATATGGCATTTTCAGCGCAGCTTAAGAAACTAGGGTCTTTAGAATTACGTATCTATGTATTTTCTATTAAACCAACACAACTCCTAATATTTACCTAGTGATGTTCCGCCTCAGATATGCGTAATATTTACTTTTTGATCGACAACGCTCACAGGCATGAACAGCCGTACCAGTTCAAGATGGGCGGGCGGTAAGCAAGTGGTCCAACTTTGGCCGGGTGGCTGAATCGGGTGACAGACAAACAGAAAGACAGACAGACCAAATTTTCTGCGTTGAAGTTCCCCAAGAAAGACTGTCGTCTTTAAAAATTGACGTAGCTTGCACTGGAGGCGCAAGGCTAAAGCGACGGCGTAGCTGATGGGCAGCTTCACACTATGTGGTGGCAAGCCTGAAGGAAGTGCGGAGCTTGGTGGCCGTCTTTGTTTTCTCTTTAGTTTTCTCTTTATTTTTTCTTTCTCTCTCTTCTCTCTGGTTTTTCTGTATATATGTGTCTGTGTTTATTTCTACTTCTTTCTTTCTCTGTCTCTTTCTTTGTATTTCTGTCTATTTCTTTCTCTTTCTTTCCACTAATTGTTTCACTCACTCTCTATTTCTCGCTAGCTTCCTCTTTCTATCTCCCTTTCTTTATCTCTTTTTTTCTGTATATATTTCTTTCTTTCTCTTTCTGCATTTCTTTCTTTCTATTTCTCTGTTTCTCTATCCCCTCCTCTTTTCCCTAATCTTCACGCTCACTTCTCTTTCCTGCCCGCTTGCTATGCGATACTATACAAGGCTATGCTATGTTCTGTCAGCGTGCCTGGATAGCCGAGTGGTTAAGACGCTTGCCTTCGGATCGTGCGTACGCGTGTTTGAATCCCGCCGGCTCGTGAGAAATCTTGTTTTTCGCCAAGATTTTGTCTCTTTCTCGTTCTTTTCATATCTTTCTTTCTTTCTCTTTCTTTCACCCCCCTGCTATACGCCGGACAAATCGGCGCACGTATTGTGGGAGCGAAGCACAAGATGAAGAGGACGAAGAGAAAGAAGAGGACAACGAGAGCGCGTGCTGGTTCATGATCATGATAGCTTTGTGTCATGAAAAACATTTTACACCGAGCTGGAATAGCTTCGCTGTTAAAAATGTCGTTCTTCACGACAGCTAGCATGGTGGCTCAAAACTCGTCCAGCCCAGCAGCCCTGTTCCCCACTTAGAATGACACTTGCACAAAAAAAAAAAGACGCAATAAACTTTCAGTTGATAGTGTGCACTCGTCTCGTCGTTTCTTTGTATCGTCCTGTGTTATGTTTTGCGCAAATGCCATTCACAATGGAATACGAACTCGCCAAACGCCCTGTTCCCCACTGTTCCCCACTTAGTTACGCTGGGCCGAATTGCCCGCAGAGAGACACTCAAAGATATAATACAGCAGCTATGGGAGCCATCCAATTCTTTACTACGTTGACGGGTTCTTTCGATGTGGCGCCACGCCAGCGCCAGAGAGCTGACAGAGCAGCCACGTTTGGTGAGCTCTTTGCGCGATGTCTGCACAGAAAGACAGCCCGATACAAAAGGCGCAAAGATCCACGCACGGGGCGTGGCGGTGCCTCTGACGAAGAGACAAAGTGCGCCGTGATCCAGATTTCCGATACATCGCCGGCCGAACGAGCGCCTCCCTCCCCCGTCTCTCATGCTTCCCGATATTGGAGTAGAAAAGAAGGAGGAGGAAAGAGGGAGCCCGGCAGTGTGTGGTGCGACTTTTTGCGCTTCTTACTTGTGACGCTATATAGGGCTCGTCAATGGCTGCTGCAGTGCCGTCGAGAACCTCCGCGAGAACCGAACAGATGGAACCGACAGTGGTGCTGCCATTGTCGCTAGATTGCTTCGGCAACTCATCTTCGAACGCGCCGTCGTCGGAGGCGCGTGCGCCCTTGAAGTGAACACAGAGCAGCTGAGGAGGAGCGATATTACCACGACTAAGAGTATGTTCTCTGGCTGGGCAAGCTGCCGAGATACTGAAAAGGTTTTCGTTTCTTTATTATTATTATTATTTCTCTCGTCCTGGTTGTGGTACGGAACTTCTCTTTCCTTCACATGTCCTTTATTTTTTTTGCCTTAGGTTTGGACGCACCCTCCTTGAAACAACCTTCTATGTTCGCATTGGCGCAATATAGTAGTTCACCCAGCTGGTAAGACAGCTAGAGAAATATTGATAGCGATGTATTGTACTACAGTGGTGAGGAGACGGCTGGACTGTGCATATATATTATATATATATATATATATATATATATATATATATATATATATATATATATATATATATAATGCCACCAAAGCTGCTGATTGTTATATACTCAGCAGCTGATGTTGACCAACAGTAGAACGGGTAAGCCCTTTGGACCGTGTTTAATGTGCAGTTTTGTAAATCGCTCATTGCGTATTGCATCCTTAGTTTGCTGCGATCATTGGAGTTCTCAATTTCAGGCCACGTGACATCGCCTCGCGCACGAGTGCGTCAGCTTTCTAAGTGCCTTAAATTCCAATGTGGGATGGGATCGGCTGTAATCTCATGTTAAGCTCACTG
Organism: Rhipicephalus sanguineus; assembly: GCF_013339695.2. Classification (NCBI taxonomy): domain Eukaryota; kingdom Metazoa; phylum Arthropoda; class Arachnida; order Ixodida; family Ixodidae; genus Rhipicephalus; species Rhipicephalus sanguineus. The sequence goes on along the minus strand of NC_051178.1, from coordinate 122,892,208 downwards.
TTTTTATTCAACAGGAATATCTGCTTTAAGGACATGCATGCAACAATTTTTTCTTTGAAACTTTCCATTGTTGCAATGAAGCTTCTTGGCGCAACCACTGATAACAGAGGATTCAGTGCGTGTCATCTTCCATATAAAACAAATGCAATGAATCTGAGAGTTGAGAAATGGTGTGAATATGAGCGCTGAAAATGGACCATGTACCAACAGCATTATCTGAGATATTTGCAACTCAGGCGCACGTATTCGATTAAATAGGAAATATAGATAACAGACTAAAGTACTTTGAAATTTACTTGATTGAAGCAACGGACATTTTAAAATGATATGCTGTTTAGGAAATCTTAGTGCGTTTATTAACAGGTGGATTGGTGGCAAATTGATATTGAACAAGGGTAAAACTAGATCGAAACTCTTTGGCAATGATTCTTTTGTAACAGGACAAATCTTGAAATAACTGCCGTGGCCGCAAAGTGAACCTCAGCGTAAAATAAACATAAACGTTCAAATCGACTGCCAACCTCATGTGCTTCTAATGTGACCACAATGTCAACAACAGAAATACACTTAGTAGAAAATGGCGGCATACCATGGGGACCCCCGAAGATGCCCTAACGCCCACAGGGTGTGTCGCGATAAGTAATACAGTGAAAATTGTGTAAACAATTGCGATACGAACGAAATTCAAAAAAAAAGAAGAGAGCTACCATCCAAAATACGTTGCTCAATTTTTAGCCGCTACTTTCCTACACACTATGATCGTACTTTGAAAAACTGTACGCTAGTGAGCACAAGTGCTCACTAGCGTGTAGCACTTCTGCCTCCAGTTATGTAAGCTGTTTCCTACGCTAAGCAGCGCTTGCGTTAAGGATTAATAGTCGCTGTGCATTGATTCCCTGCTAGTCGCGATTAATTTCCTGCGGTCGGGTTTATGCGTGCGCAGTTGTGGACCATGTCTGAAACGGCTCGCTGATCTTTCGTGAACAGATTCGGCGCACACGTGCTTCAGTCTCGAGGTATTACGGGAAGATAGGGGTGGATTGCTAATCAGCCGCCGATGGACAGGTGCCACGCAGAGTCTGCCCTCGTTTTTTAGAGCGCAGCTCTTAGGCGCCCGTTTCTGCGTTGAGCGGCGTCGCCATTGGCGTTGTCGTCGTCGGCGTAACTGATAGAGCGAATGAGTATGAGAAAGAGAGAACGCGGAGTCCGTCGATATCACGTGCCACTTAAAATGCTTAACTCAGGTGATTCATTGCATCTTACCTGAGGGCACTCAGTTTCTTCCGGCCCTTCCCTGCCTAGGAGCTCGAAAAATTTCAAACGACGGTCCTTCAAACCACGCATATATTCGAGCAACCAGAGCATGGCGTACAAGCCAGGCCACGCTCTGTCAAGCTACATTACAACGTTTGGTATAGCGGAGCTAAATTAAGCAGTAGCTTAGCACTGGTTTTCCTGGAAGTGCGTTTATCATTAGGAAGCTCAAGTGAAAATCTTCTACGCGGAAATGAATGGCAGCCGGCATAAAGGTTAAAAAAGAAAGAAGAGGTATAGCCTAGCTCAATGATTCGGATGACGGCTTGCGTAGGTACGTTGACTTACCTATATATATATATATATATATATATATATATATATATATATATATATATATATATATATATATATATATATATATATATATACGTTCCTGCCGTGGCACGGCGGGAACGTAAATCCGTAAAAATATGCAATTTTCGTAAGTGTGCTCCTTCATTTCTTCAACTACATGTGCACCGGACCTTCAGAACTTTCTTTTGAATTATATATATATATATATATATATATATATATATATATATATATATGAAGAGAGAGACAGAGTATGGAGCACAGACACAAGTTGAATCGGGAAACTACGCGAGCACGATAATTGGTCTTTTTCTTTACTGTCTGGACCAGAATTCCGCTTTCATGGCTCTACTTAACGTGGATGGTGTGTCACTGATGGCTATGCCTTGGAGCGCAAAATAGAACAGCGGCGTCCTCGGCCAGAATAGGCAAAAAGTGCGATGCCGAGCTCAAAGGCGAGGTTGCGAGCCAGTGAAACAGAAAATGAATTCACGTGGGAGCATGGGAAAATTGTTGAAACAGGTAAAGCACGCTAAAAGGGTGCTCGGCTGTTTCCAACCACCGCTCGAATGATTCTAACTTGAAGACAAATTACTTTTACCTTTTTATTTGTTAGAGTGCTCTTCGAAGTTCGACCTTTGTAACCGAATATTCAATTCAGCTTTCAGTCTATTACGACCTGCCATTTGCATGCTTCCGCTGCGATACTCTCTTCGTTTCTCCCTTACTGCCAATATTTATTTCCTGTATAATTACACGTTCGTTTCTGCAATTCGTGCTTCTCCTATAACACAAAACGTAAATCGACGACTAAAACGAGCGGCAAGACAGAGCAGAAAAAAAGCCTCAGAAAAGTATTTTTCAACCAGAAAAAGATAGCACATTTTATTTCCTTCCAAAGAATGAGCGCGAAGTCGACGTTGCAGCACCAGGCAGTTAATTTCGCTTGTTTAACCACACTTCTCATTGAGCAAGGCAGGCTTACCTTTGAAACACTGACACCAAAAATTGTGACTGTCAAGACAGTGAAAGATTGCACATTTTACGTCTCACTGACGTTTGAATAAGTGTCTAGAGTGCTCTTCAATATTAGCTTGGTTTAAACACTTAAACAGACAAGCGCAAACTATCAACTGAAGTTTATTTCTTGATGTGACGTGTGATGTGACGTGATGATGTGACGTGTGGTTTTTACGTGTATAAATATCAGTGTTTGACTGGGCCCGAAATCTATCATCATCATGAACGGGTATGTGCCCCAGAATTTGGACAGATCCCACTACTCACCTCTACAGCATGGCCTAAAATAACCCTGAGAACGAGTACAAAGAGAGAGAGAGAACGAAAGAGAGAAACAGAGAGACAAAAGGAAATATATAAAGAAAGCGAAAAAGAACAATTCTTGCCGAAAAACAATTGTTCATGAGGAGAGATTCGAACCCGCGTACTCTCGATCCAAAGATGAGCGTCCTAACAACTCGGCTGTCCAGGCACGCCAGCAGAGCATAGCATAGCCTTGTATAGTATAGTGTAGCAAGAGGGTGGGAAAGGGAAGCGAGCGTGAGGAGGAGGGGAGAGAGTAAAGCGTAGCGCAGAAAGAATGAGAAAAAGAGGACTGGGAGGGGGGAAGAAATGGAGAAAGAAAAATGAAGAGAGAGAGAGAACATCAACGAAAGAGAGAGAAAGAAGTACAGAGACAAAAAAAAGATAGAAAGAAGAGGAAGCAAGCATCGGCTCGTCTAGCGACCGTATAACGCAGCCCCTGGCCAAGCCGCGCTTGCGAAGTAGCTAAGCCACGCCCACCGACAGAGAAATCGCGCGCAGCCTCCGCTCTAGGTGCATAGCCTGGCTGCGTTCTCCCGAGGAGGAAGCTGAGCATATCGAAGGTAGATGCAATTTTTTCTTTAACGACTTTATGATTTCGGAATAGTCGGCTGTAACGCAGCCCACCCTCACCTGATTTCACATGTAAACAAAAAAACGCCAGGCCTGCGCGGAAAGCGCAGCACAGTCACAGGGAAAGCTGGAAGAGCGGCATTTCTAAAGCCCGTTATAAACTCTCTTGTGGCTACTAATAGAACTACACTAGCAACGTACCCACTACGCCACAAATCATAATTTTTCGAAATTGGGAAGCACCCACCGCGACATTACTCGTTATTCTGCGGAGAAGCGAGGTACCATCTGTAAGGCATTATGTGCAGTTTCTTGATGCGACGGCTGATGAAGATGAAGATTTATGACTGAGCCTTTTGTAATGGGTTGGAAGCTTTAAATGACCCACTAGTTACGTAATTCGCATTGTGTGACGCCCGGTCGTTATTTCACTCTTCCAACACGCTTTATAACATACGCTAACGTGAAAAAGAGATAGAGAGATGGGAATTAACTTTATTGAAACCCTGAGGAAATGGATCATGGGAGCCTTATGGGCTTCCTTGGCAACCAATAGAGGTGCACTTGCGAGGAACCCACTACGCTATAAATCATAATTTTTGTGAAGTAAGGAAGCAGCCACTACGTAATTTTTCGTCATTCTGCGCAGAAACGTAGTACCTGCGAAACACCTGTAAGGTATTATGTGCACTTTGTTGATGCTGTGGCTAATGACGATGAAGAATTATGGCAGAAGCCTTTGTAATGCGTTAGAAGCATTCAGCAACTCACTTGTTGTGCAATTCGCATTGTGTGACGCCTCGTTACTGAATTCGCGTTGTGTGGCGCTTGGTCGTTATTTTACTCTTCTACCACGCTACATTACATATGTTAATATGGTTCCTTCCCGACATGAAGCCTGTATAGGGTCTTCTTGCAATGCAGTATCAAGCACCGGCGTGGCTCTGAGGTAGGATATTGGGCTCCCACGCAGAGGGCCCAGGTTTGAACCTCGTTCCATCCTAGAAACTTTTTTCTTATTTCGTTTCTTTTTTCTTATTTCGAGCGATAGTGGTTACGGACACCGGCGGCGGCGGCGGACAACTACGGTGCCAAAAACGGCCCTTGTGATCTCATACCAGCTTTCGCTGTAAAAACAGAATGTTTTATTCAAAGAAGCTACGTATAATAAAAGCTGTGTTTTGGAGCTGAATTGGCAATAAGCTCCCTCTACAACATTTTACTATAGTGTGGCCAGCTTGTCTGAAAACACTGCAGGTAATGTTGCTGATGAAGATGTCAATGATATTTACAATGAAAATATCTTCACGCCCGCGCGCGTTAATGGTAATAGGCCAAGAATTGCGTGGCCGGAGCTAAATGACACGGAAGAGCCAGGCACAGAAAACCTACGCCAAAGTAAGGTGTCAAAGTGCTCTTGTACCACGTCATGACCACCTCATTAACGTGCTCAATTCACCATTGCTGGGAATATGTAACGACACCAGACTTCGCTTGCTACTGCGCGAGTTTACTCAATCACAGTACGGCTCAAGCACAATCAGCGATAAGGCTTCCCCTTAAGGCATAATACTTAGGGTGTATATGTGTATTAGATGTGTGCTGTAAGGCCTGCGATTTGTAGGAATCGAATCAGCGTCTTGTGGAATCTGTCATCATGTATCCAGCGGACTTGACAATGCACAGCTTTAGAGCCTGGATCCACGGGCGGAAATCCGTGCTTTACACAGTAAACCATGAGGGTGTATTTCATACATCTTCACTCCTCATATGCAGTTTTATTCGCTTTGCTTCATTTCACTCTGTTGGCGCTAGCGTATGCATGCATCCCTGTGTTTTGTTCCAAGGCAACAAGTTCTTGCACTGAAACTCAACTATAGAACATATTGGCAAGCGTTAGCGTTACTTTTTTAAGCAGAACTTATAAATATGAATATCTAGAAGCTACTCAGACAGAGAGAAAACAAATCCTGTTGGCAGAACACATGCACTATGCTCATGAAAAATAGAATTAAAAGAAATATTTTGCCTAACTTGCTAACGGTGCCTTCCAGTACGCTCTGTCATTGTTAAGGTTAGTCTGACTAATGTTTTCGCTTATGAGATGCTAATGCAAGTGTATCGAATGACGCTTCGTGGCCACTGCTCCACGTACTACTTTGTCTGTCCTTTAAATAAGTCAAGAACATAGTCGATATATCAATAGAGGCGAGGCCAAAATGTAATAAACATTCCCTACGTCGACGGCCATGAATTATTCTTCTCCGAACCTGCCGTTCTGTTGCAACTATTCAGAGATATGTATCGCGACACGGCCAACTCGGTGACTTACGTGCGCCGGCTGTCTCCGGTTACTGTTGCCAGCAGCGGGCAACGAAACTGTCGACGTCGAGCGTATCGATAGATGTTGCGAGGGTTGCTCAGGGGAAACGGCGTGTTTTTCGCTTGCTTATGTTTCTAGCGTCGCCATGATCGTTTAATCACGGCGAAGCTATAGGGGATGTGGGACGAAAGAGAAGGGCGAGAGTCGCGTTTCGTGATTTAAGCGGTTCTCTGGAAGAACATAAATTTTGAGTTTTAGAATGAATTCATATTAACCTGCACACAGTGGGCGGAGGTGCGACGTGATATTAACGCGAGAGCGTTAAAGAGCCCGTGTCGCAGAAAATGCGGTGTCGGTGCGGTCCGCGAGTGAAAAATCCCGATCGATGCTAAGAACAAAGTCCGGGTTTGAGCCGGAATCGAACCTAGCCAGTGTCACAGATACCACCAGCGGCAGGGTTGATTCAATGCTGCTACCCGCCATCTGGTTCGATATCCTGTGCTTTGCACCATGGACATGATGATTGCACAGATATTTCAGGACATTATATTAACGCGATAGCGTTAAAGAGCTCGTATCGCAGAAATTCCGCCGTCGGCGTCGGTGTCGGCGCCGTTGGTTGTGAGCGAAAAATCATCATCTTGTCCGTGACCGAAAAATCGAAAAAGCTGCAAATAAAATAAATAATAAAAATGGTGGTTCCGAGTGAGAATCGAACCCATGCCGTCTGCGTGGCAAGCAGGTGTTCTACCACACAGTCACGCCTCTGCATGGACCTGTACCGAAAGTAACTTTCACGCTTCCCAAAATTACGCGTCCTGTATACAGGTGTCACAGTACGAGATGTAATATCGCAGTAATATTGTGTGGTACAAGCGTACATTGCCATCGGGCGTCACACCATGTCAATATCATAACGTCTTGGTGGTTTAAAGACAGCCACCCATTACAAAAGGCACACACATTACAGCGCGTATTCCCTTAAGACCACGTAGTGGGTGCATCGCAACTTAGAAAAAGTTTCTCGCGCATAGTTGCTCCTGGTTTAAAGCATGCTACCCATTACATAAGGCACACACCTTAGTGCGCGCATTCTCTTAAACACTCGTAATGTTCGAAGTGCGCACTAGGGGCAGGATATTGCTATCGCGTTCAACTCTTAAAGGCGAAGCTTAAGTGTCCCCCAATTTTTTTAGTGATGGCGTTAGGTGGGCACATGTAAGTCTAAGAAGTTTGCGGAAATAATGTGACCGCAGCCAGCACAGGACGGGCTAACTGTAGAAACATGGGAGAGGCCCTTGCTCTGCGGTGGGCACATACGTGACGATGATGATGATGGTAATTGTGATGGTTGTTCTGGTGAGTCGTAGGCCCGGTAACGCTGTCGCGTTGCACTGTTAAAGGCAAAGCTTGAGTGTCCTCCAAGCTCGTAACAGCGACGCTGTTTGCTATAGCACAAAGACGGCAGTGGTGCTGCGAAATCCTCGCCGCGCCGTTGCCTATGCCGAGCACAGCACGCGCTCTACGTTAGAGACCCCCGCGCACAGCACGTGCTCTGCAATGGAGACCGCAGCGCATAGCGACCGATGGAGAGACCGCGCATAGCGTCCCATGGCAGTTTAAAGTCATGTGCGCAAAGAGAGAGAAAATAAGATAGAAAGAAAGAGGAAGCAAGCATCGCGACCATATACCGCACCACCTGGAAAAGACGCGCATGCGCATTAGCTAAGCCACGCCCACTGACGGAGACATCGCGCGCAGTCACCGCTCTACAGTTTATCGCCTTGCTGCGCCGATCGTGCTGAGATAACCATGGGGCGTTCTAGTAAGGAAGTGCGTACTCCGGAGGAGAAAGCCGCGCGTCTCGAAGGTAGACGTGTCGATCGACGAGGAGTACCAGCGGCGACGGGCCAGTGCGTCGCTGTGCCAAGCTTCGCGCGACAAAGTGCAAACTTCCCAAATTTTGTAGTTGTCCTTAGGAGCGACGTACTTAGCGACTGAGAAGTGATGTATACAGCATCAGGTTTTAATGAGGTGCAGATATATATATATATATATATATATATATATATATATATATATATATATATATATATATATATATATATATATATATATATGTATATGTATATAGTATATGTATATATATATATATATATATGTATATATGTATATATGTATATATATAATGACTGTATATATATATATATATATATATATATATATATATATATATATATATATATATATATATATATATATATATATATAGTATATATATATATATATATATATATATATATATATATATCATATATCATATATATATATATATATATATATATATATATATATATATATTATTAGCATATCGACTAAAAGTTTATGGTCCTTCTTTGATATGCTCACTCAATGACTTGTAAAAGTTGGAACTGCAGTCTCGATGTGGCATCAATCAATTAGGGATGCTGCTGTTTGTTTTGCGAAATAATCGACGCATATTGAAAGATTGCTACACTGCAGAGGGGAATAAAGCATCATTAGAATAATTTCCAAGCTAAGTGCCGGCGTTGCACTTCCCCAAATCACGATCCGTTTGTGAGACAAGCTGTAAAGGGGGACGGCGCATAAAGTTTGACGAGCTCAGGTTTTTAACGTCTACCAAAATATAAGCACACTGGTCTTTTTCCATTTCGACCCCCATCCAAATCGAACCGACATCCTCAATCTTAGCAGTTCAACACATGAGCCGCTAAGATACCACGGCGGGCATCCAAAGATATCTCCGTGGTGAACACTACGATGTATGCGCGCGCATTACTTGCCCTCTCTTTCTTTCTTCCTGCCTCTATTTTAAGTGTGGAGTCCTTAGGGGCCTGGGCTGTCGTACGCTGTCGTCGCCTCATGTCGCTTGGCGTCACACAGGCAAAACCAGGTATTGTGTAGCTAGTAGAGCATAGCCATGCATAGTAATGTATAGCAAGGAGGCGGGAAAGGGAAGTGAATGTAAGAAGGAGGGATGTGAGGGTGATGAGGAGAAAAAGGTAGAAGAAAGAGGGTAAACCATAACATAGTCATTGTCACTTCTCCCGTTAATCGGGTTGGCAATCACCGGGCGGATTCTAAGGGCTGGCGTCACGGCCCTCCGAAAACGCACCACGAAAGCGCGGACAATTTAGAGTTGGTCCTTTGGTGCGCCAGCGAACGCCGGTTCTGGTCCAAAGACCGAGCCAGAGCCGAGAGTCGATAACACAAACGAAAACGAAATATATTCTCAGTTAAGGCAATACAAATATCACAAACACATGCACACTCGGCTGGTACCAGTTACAACTTCACAATATAATTCAGATGGTGTTGACACAACGGGAGCTAAACAAACAGATCACACGCTACGAATGCAATCGCATGCATTACAACTATTCAACGACAGTTAAAGCCCTGAATAAACAATGGCGTATCCAGTCCACAATACTTGGACGGTAATCGAATGCTTCTCTTCAAGGAAACACTCACGCCAGCTCCAGCGTTGATCGTCGTAGCTCAACCGTCGTCGTGACTTGTCACGGCTCACACGGTGTCGTCATCAGATTCTTCCAGATCGACGATCGACTGACCGCACACCATCATAAACACGTCTTCTTGGGCTAACGGAGCCACACTTAGCATAACTTCACCATCACCGGGCCGACTGACTCACTCCTGTCTCCGTCTTCTCGACTCTCCGACCTCACTCCTTCACTCCTCACTGACTTCCTCACTGGTCGTCGTCGCACGCTTTTATCCCTTCTCCCCCGGTTTGTAGAAGCGTCGGGAGGGTTCTTCGGCGTGCAGTACAGCTAAGGCTAGAGAAAGGGCGAGAGCTTTCTCGTAGGTTCGAATCGCGGCGGCATCATCGGCGATGCGTCACCCTTTCCTTCTAGAAAGATCCAGGCTTTGCCGGGCGTTCGATCGTGTTGCCTGCGTTTGGCTCGAGTGGGTGAGGAGGATGCGGCGCGCCGGCGTCTTTTGATGCTTGTTTTTTCGTCGTTCGCACTTCTTGGGCGCGCGGCTCGCGCCGTTCTGTCACGCAGCCGTTTGAAGGCGGCCGCGCGCGCGCTTTATAACGCGCTAATTTGTGACAGCCATGCATGGTGCCATGCAGGCAAAACAATGTATACAGCATAACCATGTACGCACATATTACGGTTTAGTAAGGGTGCGGGAAAGAGAAGTGAGGGCTCGGAGGCGAGGTGTGAGGGTGAGGAGGAAAGAAACGAGAAGGGTAGAGGGCGCCACTGCATCACAAATGAAGGTTTCATTTCCCACCATAGACGCCGAGCAGGCTGCACGTTTGGAACAACAGCGCGCGCTTGCCCGTGAATGCAAGCGTCGCTCAAGGGTTGGCGAATCCCTGCTCCGCACTTCCTACAGCTTTCATGTTGAGTGTAACATACAGTGTTCTAGTGTATCTGCGCACATTTTTTTCCTCCCTTGCCCTCCCCCCGTATATGGTAGCAAACCGGGTGCAAACTGGTTGATCTCCCTGTCTTTCTTCTTTCCTTCTCTCTCTCTTTCTCGCAAGAGCCGCAATAACAACGTTCACCGCGACCACGTAGCATCCTCATTGCAAATAGAAAGGGGAACACGGTAGCAGAAACGACACCACCGTGAGCTTGAACTATAAATAAATACGTCGCTATTTAGTAATTATTTTGGTACGTAAACTACACCAGCCTAACTTGACGTTTCATGTTGCGGCAGAAAAATGATGCTACAGCTGTGAAAATCGACAAAGTTTAGCAGCCTCAAATATACGCGCCGCGCGCATTTCGCGGAATATATATAGACCACCCAATTTTATAAACTTCGCGACAAGCAGAAGGTAATAGAAGTGGCCACAGTGGTGGACGCGAAGGGCAGAGATTAACGATTCGTTTAAACTTTTAGTCATGTTAGCCAGCTAAATCCTGTCCATTGAATATTTGCACACGTTCATGCGAACTGCGAACGTCCGGCAAGTGGCCATTGCGTATGGCGGACACATTTCTAAATCTTTCGTCGCGCCCTATCAAGAAACGGGAAGCACGGTTCACCTTGTTCAAGAATTTACGCGCCAACATTGTGGCGCTAAATACTACCGTTTCTTTGAAAATATACGAAAATCGCGTGAATTCGCAATCAACTGTAAGTTCCCCCCGCGAGCGCCCTTCGTCCGTTGTTGTTTTTAATACTAACATAAAGTGAAAGCACACCCCTCTCCATGGCTTAGTCAGAGATAAACCACGATATGATTGTGAGAGACGCTCCCGACGACACACAGCCTCCGTAACGTCTAAGCTACCGAACGACTTTTGGTAGTGTTTTCAGTATTTTGAGGATACCGCCATCTGAGAGTAGCCTTTTCTGATTCCAAAAGTTTGAAGAGGTCTTTTCAGTGTGCGTATTCAATATGGTGATATAAGAGGGAGAGAGAGAAGGAATATAGGAAAGGTAGGGAGGTTAACTAGACTACATCCAGTTTGCTACCCTACGCGTGGCGAGGGGAACAAAGGAGCAAAAAATTGGCCGCGTATCTGCGTGCTTCGCTGCAAATGTCGTCTAAAGACGATAGAAGATGCGCTGCGTTAGAGTCACTGTATATGCTACCTTTAGTTAGCAGAGTAGCGCATAGGTCTGGCTAGCAACCACAGCTATGCGGTGAAGTCGCCCTTCGTTTTTGCAGGCGACATGCCTACCGTGTCGCAGATTAACCAGTCTGGCGTGTCGAAGACCGGCGATAAACTTTGGCTGTCGATGGCTAGTGTTAATTCATTTCGCTGCAGCGGAGGCGTCGAGAAATAAAAAAATTGGCCCAAGCGGCAGCTTCTCCGCAATGCATGGTTGCTATATATGTAACAGATTGAGCGCAAATGGACGGGACACAAGAAGACAAAACGACTAGACGAGCGCTCACTACCCGTCCATTTGCGCTCAGTCTATTACAGAATGAACCAACACGCCCAGCAGAGCATTTTATTGCATGGTTGCTAGCGGCGTTGGAAGACAGATGCGCAACTCTGCTACCTAAAGGTAGCATATACAGTAACTCTACGCTGCGTGAGATATGGACGCCATCTAGCAATACGTCGGGAAGCATGAGTGCTGTGTTGCGGGCTGGTAGTCCCGGCGCAGCAGCAGGCGAAGACCGGCGGTGACCAACGCGACCGACGGGGACGCCAGCCAGCCCGAACATGCGGTTTGGCGTGAAGCGCCGAAGCAGAAGAAACGTCCGCACTCAACGAGTATTCTCCACACACTCTTTTAACTTAAATGCGAATGCATTTCTTAGTCGGGGGTTGTCCTGAGTCCCTGGCCGGCGTGTGCACAGGTGTTATCTCTCCGCGCGCGCTCCTCCTCGCCCCTAGCAACAGCTGCGTGCCTAGCAACCGGAGCAGGTGGTGAGCGGCGGAGGGTAAGGGGAGGAGGACCGCGCGGGCGTGTGATGGCGCTCACATCGCGGAGCAGCGGAGGGTAAGGGAGAGGAGGAGTGTACACGGTGAGGGCGCTCGCATCGCGCTCGTCGGCGGAGAAAGCTCGGGCGCTCCTCCTCTCCGCGCACAGGAGCCCCCTTGATCGATGGAAGTCGGTGAAGCGAATCTCTCGCGGCAACTACCACTAGGACGAAGTAACACAATCACTCGAGATACTAGCGTTCCCGACGTCCCAATATTTTGTTGCGGGAGTTTAACGTCCCAAAACCACAGCGCATGTGATTAGAGTATTTTCTATTAAAGAACACCACTAATACCTACTAGTGCTCGCCTCAGATATTATGTGTGCTTTTTGATCAACAAGTACACAAGTAAATTACGCGAGAAGTGGTTCAACTTTGGCCGGGTGGCATCGAGTGACGTGCCAAAAAGAAAGACAGAGAGACGACCAAAATTTCTGCGTTTATCCCCAAGAAAGATATCGTCTTTGAAAGGAGAAGGAAAGTACAGTGTGGGTGTATGTTGAGAAATATATATATAGCCCTGGTTTTCAAGAATATATGGTGGGACTAGGATATATATATATATATATATATATATATATTATATATATATATATATATATCAGAAGGCGTGTCATGAGCGTGTGGCAAATGTTTGATCGCGTAATTATTTTCTTTTTAAGCAATAGAAATAAAATAAAAGATTTATACACTTCACATGAAATCTGTTGGGTAAGCCAGTCAGGAGCCAACGAGGCGATCGAAAGGAGCTAACAATGGAACCAGCGGTAAACCGGGGCGAATGAAGGCAGCCGAGTGAATCGCGACGGCTGCAGACGGGAACCGCTGATCCTACGATTGAAATCGACCCACGAAAAAGGAGGAACGTTAAGGTTTATCAATATATGGCGGCATAGCGAAGCGGCGCCGATAACTAAACATGCTTTCTCGGCAAGAGGAAACAAGCGACAAACGTTTTCGCGGTGGTAGTCGCAACAATGTCCCTTCACAGTCGATTCGGTCAGCCGGGTCATCCTGTCATTCATTGGTTAAAAGCTTGCTCAGCGTGCCAGTCGAATTAGATAACTTTATATTTTGCAGCGCTGTGTGCCTTCTCAAGGAAGCCATTCTAACGGGTTGTGTACAACGGCAAGTACTAACACTGCATGTGATATGGACGTGAAACGCGGTGTAAGTTTATTATAGGAATGAACAAATAAATCTGCGTCTTTATTGCGTACGTTGTTGCTTCGAAACGCTTCGAACGAGGCGAAGTTGTAAGCAACTTGGTGCTAAAAGTGCAATGAACAGCCTTTCTTATCGACTGAAGATGAATTCAAAATATGAAAACTGTCTCGACAGACATGCCTGTCCTGCGAAACATGCCCGGATGTCTTCTTATACAGCGACCTAGTGTTTCAACATAACTAGCTGTGGGACTAGACGTCTCATCTCATTGAAGTAAAAAGTATTCCTTTTCATGAGCCTCCTTCCATGATGCTGTTTTCCGCCGAAGGGACTCGTGAAATGCACAAGTTTTCAACCACACACGTTCCCGTTCACGTAACTCATATTTCAAATGTGCTCCATTATCTAGATAATAATAATAGTTTAGAGCACGGTAAGGTGTTTAAATACCTACTTCTACACATATATGTGTGTATACTGAAATGGTGACATTCATCTGGACTATTGTAACACCAGATCGCAAAGCTGAGCGTATGTACGTTATTTAAACTAAAGTATTATGTATGAGGGATCCGTTTCCCCACGGTATGCGTGGGGAAACGGATCGAAGCCAGCGAAGCCAGGATCGAAGCCAGCGAAGCCAGCTGCGTATTTTGGAATTGCTACTCACAAAAACTCTGACACGCGAACGCGCAGTTGAAGTGCCAGAGTGCCACAAAGTAAATGTTATATCGAACTTCGAGAAGCAATGAGAATTGTACAAACGGAGTGCAGACACTGATTTTCGCTGACCCCTGCGCTAGGATACGAAAACTTCGATAAATTAGTTTAAGAATATCGTAACAACGTGAAGCGCACTTAGGCTTGCACTTAGGCCCTGGCCACATTCGTGAAAGGCGCCCTTGTAGGGAGAATCGTTGAACGGATTCGCCTGGGAAGATAACACTTCCGCCGGAGCTTCCGGCACGGGGCTCAGTGAGAGTGTCGAACACGGAAGTGCTTGCGACTGAAGACGGAACAAAGAGCAACGGTGCTATTTTGTTGCTCAGAGGAAACAAAAATAAAGAAGTTAAAGCAGCCACAAAAATATACAGAACACAAGAGCACCAAATAGAGCGTGCGCGCACTATTACGTAGGTTTCGAAACTTCCTCGATTCTCAACTGTGGTTCCTGCATACTTTCGGACGGAAGTTGATTTAGTGAACTTCCTCTACATCTCTAGCGATTACACCCAAGAATAATTAATCTACTGTTCAGTGCTGTCTCTGCACGGAGTCGCTTGGCAAAGGCGCAGTCTCAATACAGAAGAGCGGCGAACGTCGTTGTTACGTGGTCACGTCTCTGCAGTCGCACTACAGTGCGCATGTAGTGAAGGTGACCGACGCTGCTCTCATGCGTGGACCGCAACTCAACTTGAACACCAAATTCTGTTTCCTATACGCCGGGCTGGACGCATTCAGAAGTAAAAAATGATGATCAGTGATTCGAAGTTCACAACCTACTGAAAATAAGTTTATTATACCATTGATCAATGCCATATATTAGATAAAAAACAGACCACTAGAAAGCTAAAAGCGCTTTGGAATGGCCGTCCCGATTTTCTAAAAACGTTTTCTTACTGCCCATAGAGAGAGAGAGAGAGAGTGAAAGAGAGAAGAGGAAGGCAGGGAGGTCAGCCAGACGCTAGTATCCGGTATGCTACCCTGCACTAGGATGGAGAAATAGGGGTTCGAAAGAGAATTGATGAAAGAAAACACCATTTCAAGTCTGTACTTATATTATCGCTGCATTTTCATTTAACTAAGATCGTAGAAGGTTCGAGACGATTACAAGCAATGGCCCCTACGATGAAATTTCACGATCGAACGAACCTTGGGAAGATTCCATCGTGCTAACAAACCTTTCCCAAAATTTGGTGAAAATAATTTTTTTGTAATGGTGTGACTAAAGAGATGTTAACAAGCGATCGATGACGCTTTCATTTTCTGAAGTGGCAGTTTGCCTGCGTTTGCAGTCTCAGAGCTGTAAAGCTCTCATTGGAAGCGGACTGGCCATGATGAATAATTGGTAGTATAAGGTTGCACGCTATTTCATGTAGTCGTGTAGAATAACCGCTACATTTGTATATGCAAGGTCATTTTACTGAGGCAGTACCGTTTGTGCAAGCCGTACAGCACCAAAAGACGAAGCGCTGAGTGAGTGTACTGCGATTGAAGCGACAGGATAAAAAACAGTACTACAATAACGGCGAAAGGAGTGTTACCCAGCAAGGTACTATGTTGGGCGAGTGGCTGCATAGCTTAACAAAATGATATGATGCAGTGTAACGATTTCATGAAAAAAAAAACACAGAAAGAGCGCCAGTAAAAAACCAGCGCACTGTCTCTATTCTCCACTTTTTACCCCAAAGTTTTTACATTGCGCCACATTGTGCCGATGAAGCCGTAAACATTAATCAACGTAGATAAAGCAGGTCGAAAATGTGGAGTATACGACTGGTATAACCAGAGGAGGTCGTCGACTGCCTTCTTCATGTCGATGTTCTTTACCTAATGACAAGGGCTTTGACCTTAAATTAGCCAGCTCTAAGAGGAGGAAAGAATACTTTGCCGCGTGGTCATTCTGTTTTTTTTTTATGGAAGGGGGGGGGGACAGTGAGAGTGGAGAGCAGAGGCTAATGACCGTAGATAATAACGGTTGAGGAGAAGGCAGTAGTACTTAAAGACTGCTAAGAAGGGGATTTTCTCTGCTCTCTTCAATAGCTCTCACAACGCCCAATATAATCGTATTGAGCGATATTGAGAACGAAGGAACGACCAGGCGCATCGAGCTCTGCTGACCTTTATGGACCAAACAGATCTGGCCACCCGTCTATAAGCGTTCCTTTTTTTTTTTGTGTGTGTGTGTGTTTACCTATTTTTGTCCAAGTCTTCGTCAATTTTTTTCTTCACTTTCCTATCTCCTTTCCTCTTTTTCTCCTCCTAACTTCCTTTCCTCTGTCTCTTCCCTCCTCCCGAAAGAGCAGGCAGGCGTTGTGCCCCTCTTGGTGGCAGTTGCCAGCTTGCTCTCTCCCTCTTTTGTCTATGTCCTTGTGCTTGTATGTATACAAATCAAATAAATAAATAAATAAATAAATAACAAAAGAAAGTTTAACGCATAGCATGCAGCATTTTAGCTTGTTATACCTAGAATTTTATTTGAACGTGTTGCTGAGCTCGGATATCATGACCTTAATTTAGGCATGTTTTTTTACAAGTGAGTGTAGGGAGAGAGGCAAAGGAAAGGCAAGGATGTTAACCAGGTTGCACCCGACTTGCTACCCTACGCGGGGGAGTATGAAGGGGCAGGAATAAAACACAAAGAAAGGAAGAAGCAAAGACAGAATGAGTGATAAGCGAGCACAAGTTGGTAATGCATGTTTATGGCTTTAGGGGTAGATGCGTTTTGCATCACTTTATTTCTAAGTGGTTTTGTGAAAAGTTGTCACCTCTTTCAGGTAACAACACTTGACATCGGTTGGCTAGGATGTGGTTCTTGTGAAAAGAGAGCGCTTAAACCCGTTCCTGCTTGCTCCCACTATGTTTAGGATGTTTTCTTTAAAAAGACAGTCGAGGGGGGCTTGATAAATAAAAAAGACATAGAGAGAACAAAACAATGCACTGAGCAATGAAGTCTGTAGGCGTGTGGCCACTGGTGATACAAGAATGTCCCGAGTTGTGACTTCAAGATTCCGCTAGCGCACATGCAAAGGTGTAGCAGCCGTATACGTGTAAAAAAAAGACTATGCGGGGATGTCTGCGGTAGCAGAACGTGAACGTGTATGCTTTCTGATCTAATGACAGTTAACCATAGAACCAGACATTACTGAACCTTCTGCCTGCATTATCTTGTCATAAATGTGTGCCAGCATGCAGGAATGGGGTGTTGCGGCAAGTACGAATGCCTGACGGAATAAGAACGACCGTAACATCTTCCGTCTCAAAGTTTTGCTCGCATTCTGTGGGACAAGATACAGGCGTCTCACTTAATATATGCATAACGGGTATGAAATTGCAAAATCAGCGTACACCGAAATGAATAAGTGCCTGCCCGCGTACGTTTGTGCTGTCTAGGAGTCAGAATAAGTTATAACTTGCAGATGCTTCGCAGCTTCCAGTTCACAGCTACAAGATGATGTGTTCTACGTCCCCTCTTAATTCTTTGGGTTTCCGGCGTGGTATGCTAACGTAAGTTGGCACGTGTGTTATAAACAGCCTTACGTTGCTGAGATTTGAATCTTTCTATGATTAAGCTGTAAAAATGGTTTTTGTATGCATGCCCGAAATTACCGCAGAAGTGTAAGATGTACGGCAAGCCGCGACAGCGACAATGACAAATTGTGCGCTAGGTTGTATATTGCCATAAGAATTGTGAATTCCGTGCGCAGATATATCTCTCCAAGGCATGTCTGGGTTCAGCGTTACTTGAACGCAGACTACGCGATTACCTTGAGAATTAGGATTCATCACAGGTGCACTGCGGCAAAAATAACGTCAGAAACCTCGCCAACGCGAACTATTCTGCTAACGTTGGAGTTCCCGAAGGGCTTTTATTTTATTGAGTGCATCCTTCATCATGTTTGCCTACAATTACTCTTAGTTTAGCCGGTACGATCTGATCCCCAGTAGTTCAATGTTAAAAGAATAATTAAGTTTATTTGTGGCGCAGTGGATCAAACCTGATAAAAACAACTCAATCCTAGCAGATAATGTAGGTGAGCATAAACATGGGCCGACAGTCATACCTGATGCATGTTTTGCCATGAAAGAGAACGGAAGCATGCTTGGATAGAGCGAGGTCCTGAATTTGGAAATGAATTGCCACATTACTCAGCAGTATGCTGGCTCAGCATTTAGACGTAGAACCAAGCGCAGGGTGTATGGTGATGGAGCTTCGGCATAAAAGGAAATCGTATATCAACTTGATGATCCGATTACACTATGACTAAGTTTCCGTTTAGCTTTTCTTTTGCATATAACTATTTCTCCCGATTCTGAAGGAGGGTAGGCAAGAAGCGTTGGTAAATAGGGTTCTGTGAAAATGAACGAATTTAGTTATTTCGTTCAGCTTCATTCCTACATTAGAACGCATGGCGGTATGATCGATTGGAAAGGCGCGAAGGCGGTTCGCTCCTCAACAATTGACCATCCAATTGATAGTCAATTCAGATTCACGAAGGCGCGAAGACCTGGATACGTCGATTCCAATTCGGTGCGGTGGTTCGTGAAGCCGACTCACACAGGGGAGAATGGTTACAACAGTGCATAGAAGAACCTTTGGACGGCAGTTGTCAAGCCCAGCTTGCGAGGATGGCAAACGGCACCCACAGACGGACGGCTAGCGAATTAATAGCTTCCGCCTAAGAACATTTCGGGGACTGAGTGCATTCTGTCAGCTTTGGAGAAGCCGGGAAGTTCGGCTAAACTTGCGCTCGCCAAGCACATTCTGGCGCTCGTAAAGCAAACATACGTAAGGGCATCAGCGTGCAGCAACCCGCAAGACCAGGAAACCAACAAAGCAACCCGCTACGCGGGCGAGCACGGCTTGTGTGCACAGTCAATTCTTTGGCCACAGATTCAGCTTTACGCCAGACATCGCCGCTGCCATCAATTGCGCGACACCCGAACAACAGCACCCCGGGGACGTGAAAGAAAAAGAATGGCTCCCAGTGTAACCGCTCTTTTTCTCTCGGACCAAAATTTACGCTCCCTCGGAGACTCTTCCTCTTGTTCCCGTGAACAAAGAAGCGCGCCCGTCGGAAAGCCAGTTTGCCTTCGATCACTAAGCACGGTCCGTATAATGCACCGTATACTTAGCGGATAACCTTCATTACGAGCACTGCTGTGGTGTGCAAGGGACATCCAGCGCATGCAAAGCAAATAACTAGGTTTATCTGCGCAGCTATTAAACATATCGCGTTCTCAAGGCAATAAGACGGCAAAAGAGCATCAGTTTTAAGGGCGAGACAGACGGTACGATTGTTTCATGCGATTCGACGTCCGACACGGCGGAGGGGGAACCGGAAGGTGACCTTTCACTAGCATCGTACAGCCACCCATTCCTCTCCCCCACCGCCGCGTCACGGCTCGCTCGGATCGCATGGAAATTTCCCAATCGGACCGTCTGTCCCCCGCTTAAAATGAGCTCAGTGGTACATCATAAAAGTAACATGAACGTGAGAATACATGAGTCTGCCGTCTGTGTATATCTTCGTTTTTTTACTAATTAAGAATACGAAGACTAAATTAGAGGAAATGTTTTTAACTTGTCGTCATGCTTAGCAAAGAAGTAATGTTTCGTCAGGTTGTCGTTGCTGCTTTCGTTATGATCGTCGCACCACGAAAGACATATAACGAATATCAGTTATGAACTACTATCGTGGCTTTTATTTTTCTCACAAACCTCTTTAGCAATTCCTATTTCTCTCTAGCACAGCGCCTTCTGAAATATGCGGTAGTGTTGTGCGACAGACGACATGAGGATGATAGTGACGACAGCGGTTAAGCTTGTTAAGATGCAACAATATTATTCCGGCGCATTTGGCATGAAAGAAGACCGGCGTGCTCTCAGTTCACTTCTGCTACGCAATGTGACACACGCGGCAATTATATTGAAATGCTGTAATGTCGTTGGCAGAATAGCACTGTACGCACAGATTCTGTCGTACTATACAAAGCAGTAAAACAGCAGGTCGGTCGAGTTCGCATTTGTTAGGGATACTTAGCGGCTAGGGAAAAGATGGAAGAAAGAAAGAAAAGCTATAGGAATACCTGAGTTTCGCAAATTTGAAAGAAAAAAAGACTCCAAATATTACTCCGTTAGAGTGCTCGCTCTCCTGTCTATCTTGCCTATGTCGAGTCCCGCGCTATTAGAAAATAATTATGAGCTAATTGTTTTAGTATCGGTCAGCTGTGTCGCAGCTATATATTCGCCAAGACAGCAGAATGAGGCATCTAAGGTCAGAAAAGTTGAGATTCTTCGCAAAGTTGGTCTCGCGTTAGAAGGACGGAAGTCGAAATAGTGACGAGTGGAAGCAGACAAAGTATGGTCATGGGAGTTGCTGATGAGAAATAACGGCATGTTGTGTTGGACAGCGTGAGGAGGACTGGGGCAACGGAGCGAGCAGCATTAGAGCTCAGCGTTAAATAAAAATATCGATACTAAATATGCAAATAGCGAGCACTCTCCGCTTAAAGACGGCCAAACATTCCCCACGGCCGGGGCCTGACGCACAAAAGATAGAGGTCGGGCAAAGCCGCACTGGCAGGCAGGAGTGAGGGGACGACGGAGGGCGTTGTTAATTGCCGCCGCGAACTGCGAGAGCCAAATTCAATTTTCCGCCGAGAATAATCGTGCGAAACGCGGCACTGATGAAAATGCGATTGTGTGGGCAAGATGGAGGGCGATCAGACTTGTCCGATGTTCAGATTAAAACGACATAAGTAAAAAAATGGAAAGGGTTCCGGTCAGAAGGTGACATAAAACATGACTTGGAGAACTACGACTGACGAAGGCCCAGAGTGCGTATAATTGAGCGGGAATGTGAGGAGCACCGAGAAATTCAGAAGAAAGCACGGAAGCGGCAATTGCATGAGACATAGCTGATGTCGTCGCAGAGTTACTTAGTGCTCCGTCTTGTTTAGGAGCAATTCCGCGCTGTACGCTCCTACATCGCACCGTATTGTTCTCGCTGACAGTTGAAATGGACCGTTCTGCAGATCATTACTCTATAATGCATGAAACTACCTTGTGTGTC
>NC_051178.1:122793954-122870840 GCF_013339695.2 Rhipicephalus sanguineus | reverse complement strand
ATGAAAATCATGACACGCATGTCATGTACAGCATGATTTACATGCTACGCTCATGGTGCGCTGGCGGCCGTTTCGCTGGCTTTATATACACCAAAATTGGTATCTTGTGACATGACCGTGTGACGAACATAAATAACACGAGTTAACATGAAAATCATGACACGCATGTCATGTACAGCATGACTTACGTGCCACGCTCATGGGGCGCTGGCGGCCGTTTCGCCAGATTTATATAACCAAAATTGGTATGTTGTGACGTGACTGTGTAACGAACATAAATAACACGAGTTAACATGAAAATGATGACACGCATGTCATGTACAGCATGACTTGCGTGCCACGCTCATGGAGCGCTGGCGGCCGTTTCGCTAGCTTGATCTACCCCGAAATTGGTATTGCGCGACGTGACTGTGTGACGAACATGATAACACGAGTTAACATGAAAATCATGACACGCATGTCATGTACAACATGACTTACGTGTCACGCTCATGGAGCGCTGGCGGCCGTTTCGCTAGCTTGATCTACCCCGAAATTGGTATTGCGCGACGTCACTGTGTAACGAACATGATAACACGAGTTAACGTGAAAATCATGACACGCATGTCATGTACAGCATGACTTACGTGCCACGCTCATGGGGCGCTGGCGGCCGTTTCGCCAGATTTATATACACCAAAATTGGTATGTTGTGACGTGACTGTGTAACGAACATAAATAACACGAGTTAACATGAAAATGATGACACGCATGTCATGTACAGCATGACTTGCGTGCCACGCTCATGGCGCGCTGTCGGCCGTTTCGCTAGCTTGATCTACCCCGAAATTGGTATTGCGCGACGTGACTGTGTGACGAACATGATAACACGAGTTAACATGAAAATCATGACACGCATGTCATGTACAGCATGACTTACGTGCCACGCTCATGGTGCGCTGGCGGCCGTTTCGCTAGCTTGATATACACCAAAATTGCTCTCTTCTGACGTGACTGTGTGACGAATATAAATACCAGGAGTTAGCATGAAAATCATGACACGCATGTCATGTACAGCATGACTTACGTGCCACGCTCATGGGGCGCTGGCGGCCGTTTCGCCAGATTTATATACACCAAAATTGGTATGTTGTGACGTGACTGTGTAACGAACATAAATAACACGAGTTAACATGAAAATCGTGACACGCATGTCATGTACAGCATGACTTGCGTGCCACGCTCATGGTGCGCTGGCGGCCGTTTCGCTAGCTTGATATACACCAAAATTGCTCTCTTCTGACGTGACTGTGTGACGAATATAAATAACAGGAGTTAGCATGAAAATCATGACACGCATGTCATGTACAGCATGATTTACGTGCCACGCTCATGGGGCGCTGGCGGCCGCTTCGCTAGCTTGATCTACCCCGTAATTGGTATTGCGCGACGTGACCGTGTGACGAACATAAATAACACGAGTTATCATGAAAATCAGGACACGCATGTCATGTATAGCATGACTTACGTGCCACGCTCATGGTGCGCTGGCGGCCGTTTCGCTAGCTTGATATACATCAAAATTGGTATCTTGCGACGTGACTGTGTGATGAACATAAATAACACGAGTTAACATGAAAGCCATGACACACATGTCATGTACAGCATGACTTACGTGCCACGCTCATGGTGCGCTGGCGGCCGTTTCTCTAGCTTGATCGACCCCGAAGTTGGTATTGCGCGACTTTACTGTGTGACGAACATAAAATAATAGGAGTTAACATGAAAACCATGACACGCATTTTCCTCAATGACATACAAGACGATGTATGCAGCTCTCTGCTGGCTGCTTCGCATTACATCGATTCCCACAATGCGTGGGATCTGCCGGCTTTTTTGCAAATCAGTTTCAAGCACCGGCATGGCTCAGAGGTTGAATACTGGGCTCCCACGCAGAGGGCCCAGGTTCGAACCTCGTTCCATCCTGGAATTTTTTTGTTATTTCGTTTTTTTTTTTCTTATTTCGAGCGATACTGGTTACGGACACCGGCGGCGGCGGCGGACAACTACGGCGCCAAAAACGGCCGGTGAAATGATCTCATAACAGCTTTCGCTGTAAAAGGTGTTCGATAATCTCAGTATGTGCGCCTTACATAATATGTGTGTGTTCCGGACACTAATGGACGTGAAGTTCAAAACAACCAGGGAGTAGATATTGTACAGTAATTCAACGTGGCATCTAAGCAACGAACAAATAAACATTTCATCGTTCGTCAGTATTGTGACATCAATGAACGGGTTTATTAAGTCGTGGCGTAACGGTAGACTCGTAGGTCTTGCGCGGCACGGAGGTTCAGCTATCTCTACGCCAATGTCTTCCTCCCCTGCACCTTCATCAACCCTGACCACAATACACTTAGGTGCCCACGACTGTAACATTATGCTGCCGCTAAAACCGCATCTTTCCTGAAGAGGAACCGTGCGCACGCCTCCTTGCCACCCTTTCCCAGATTTCACACTCACGCAGCGTCGCTTCTCTGCCCTTGAACGGACCTCTTTGAGTGAAGCTTTTTAGTAAATAACATGAAAAGATCACGTGTGGCACAGTCGTGGAAGAGGAACATTGATGTCAGGATACATATGTGCACAGAACTTCTGATGATAACATGGCATGGCCTTTATATGCGCAATGTTACCGAAAGGTTATTTCTTCGCCAAGGCACTTGCTAATTATTGAAGTATGTAAATAAAATAAAGCAAAAATGGTAAAAAAAGAGGCCGCATAAAGGGAGCTAGAACATGTATTATTCAGCACATCCGCATTGTAAATGCATATTATTTATTTATTTGGTTTGAATACATAGAAAACACGAAGACACAGAGGAAATAGGGAGGGAACAGGCTGACAATTGCCACCTAAAGGGGCACAACGCCTGCCTGCTCATTTGGGAAAGGGGAAACATTGGGGAAAGGAAGATAGGGGGGAAAGAAAAGGAAAGAAAATAGGTAAGAAAAAAAACAAATAACACAGACGTAAACACGAATAAGTGGTCACAAGGAAAAATGTCTATACGCGCGAGGCCAAATCGGTATTTTTCAAGAAAGTAAGTAGGGCTCGATGGGCCTGGTCACGCCGAGCAGCACAACCCCTCGGGAACAGGCAATCATCAAGGTTCGTACACTTGAGACCAATAAGTCCATATTCCTTGATGAGCAGTGCTCGCTGCCTAACAAATGCGGGACACTCAAAAATTATGTGTTCTAGTGTCTCACAGGAGTCACACGACGTACATGATGGACTGTCTACACGACCTTGTCGGTATAAGCGCTCACGCACTAATACAGAGCCAACTCTTAGCTTATATAAGAGGGCTCTGTCACAACGAGGCAATCCACGACCACGAATACGGGGGGGGAACAACCCGCGGCTTGCTACACGTTGGTCAGGGTGCTGCTTTAAAAGATGTCGGCGGATCAACAGACGAGCGTAGTCTATCAGGCATGAAATTTCTTGGCAGTCGCACTCGTTGTGGGCACAACTTGAAGCAACGTGATCGGCCTCTTCATTCCCAGCTATACCCACATGCGAAGGTATCCACTGGCAAATGAGGGACACCCCACTAGAAATAATGTTTGTGGCAGATTTTACAATGCTGCATGTAATTGGACCGTCGCAGTCTTTTCTCAACAGTCTGCTAAGGGCAGCACGAGAGTCTGTGAGTATGACAACCTTTGGTGCTCCTAATTCTTCTTGAACGTATTTCAGAGCAACATCAATCGCTGATAGTTCCATATATCACTGCAACAGAAAATGCATGCGATTGATATGAAATTTCGTTTTTTTACATTTATAGTGATATACAACCGTGTGCCATCCATTTTTACTTCCTGCACATATCTTGAAACTGAAGAAATGCGTGTTTTTCTATAAAAACGGTAATATTACACTATGTAAGTAACTTTAGTCTTCGATTTATTGTGCAGGCAAAAGCTCAACAGATGTCATTCAGCGCTCGGTTGATGTACAACCTACCACTAGTGGCCATGACAAGGAGAGCCAGCACTGCAGCACAAGTGCCCATTGTGACGATTGCCATGCCGAAGACGCAACTTCACCCGTGTGTGAAAATGAACTGGTCAGCCATTTAAGATGCCGTCGCTCCAGCCGTTTATTGCAGATACAAAGAGACGATGTATGCCAACTTCAGCATCCTCAACATTATGAAAATGTTTCAGCGCTCACCTCTAACTATACTTGAGCCATCGTTTATTTTAGCCATCGTTTCGTTACATCAGATTTTTGGAACAAATAAAAGAAAAAAAAATATATATATATACATTGGTCGCATTTCTTCTGTTGTTCATAACCTTCGCGTTTCTTTGAAGAAAACGCCAGGCAAAAATAATTTCGAAAGGTATTTTTAGTCAAGAACGCGAGAAACTGAATGTTTAATGGGAAAAATGCTGTAATGTCGTCCGAGACATAGTGCGCATGGTTCGCTATCTTTGAACGCGCAGCGTGTCACAGCGTGCACATGTTTGAGAGGGCATTCGCCCCTTCGGACAAAAAAAAAAGGTTGGGGCTTGTTCACACCTTATATTGTTTTGCATCCTTCAAATGGACCACGGCTTACCAAAAGCGCTTGTCAGTAAGTTAGTTTCAGCATCCTTCGCGGTATTATCTCGCACAATTTCTCTGCAGGACATTCAGCACTTGTCAAGTTCACAAGGTGGAGAGGAAAGAACAGCTTTCTGAGCAAAGCTTGCTTCGAAGAAGTGGCCCTCGCCGGCATCGACCGGTGCTTCAAGCTGACCGCAAGGGAGAGACGGGAGAGGGAGTGGCGTCACTCCACCACTCCGTCTCTTTCCTCCTTTGGCGAGGATAATCGGCGCCGTTTTTAAGCGTGCACAGCCGTCACGCCATGATAAGCGTGGGAAAAGTGGTTCATATGTCACGCCTGCTATGCGTGAAGAGTATGGCGCTCATCACTCTTAGTAGGCGTGATCGGTAAGCGTGGAGAAATATCACGCATACTTTAGGCGTGTAAAAAAACCTTAAAACACACGCTTAGGTAAGCATGGGATTTTTTAGAGTGTACGCAAGCGCCGCCAGGGCCCCGGCACTAAAACTTTCTTTTACTGCGTTCTCTATAGACTCTCGGACCGTAATGAGCATGCTCTATTGTTGGCAGGCGGTATCGGTAATAGACAGTGAACTCTCTCTTCTCTTCTGTGATTATCCTGTTCTTTATAACCTCCTTCCTGCAAGGTAGTCAACAGTCGTCGTCCAGCAGTCAATGTTATAACGGCATACCTCCTCCATGTCATGCCTCTCTCCCTCTCTCCACCTACCGTGTGTAATATCTCCACGGCAAAGACAAAGATGAAGAAGGGCGCACAGAACGACTTTCGATGAGAAGGCAGCTTTTATCGCGCCATCCCACGACACGTGATAGATGCCGAGTCTGTTTCTCATGGCTGATAACAAAGATAGCGACAACAGCGGGTGAGCACTGAGAGAGCACCAAAATCACCCGGAGTGATCCAATTCAAGAGAAAGCTTATCATCCCATTCATCCATTCGCTCGATTCGTTCATATATTGGTTCATTCGTGTCAGTATATACACTGCCATCTGCGTGCGCATGACACACTGCCATTCATACACTGTAGTACAAAGGCTGAGCACGTGGGAGAGTTCAACGCTCGAAATGCGTCCGACACACGAATAGGAAAGCTAGACTGAAAGGTCAGCGGTGACGTCGTCCCGTAAATTATTGCCACCACGTACTTCAACGACATTATATTTAATGAAGTCAACATGTCACTCTGGTCGTTGAACTTGCTCATTACGACAGAGGGATGAGGCAAAGTATACGCATGAACTGTACTTTACGAAATGTCAAGTAAGGTCTGGGTGACCTGAAAACAATAGATTTACAGTTGCAACATGGGCCCGTTAGGGAGTCCTCCGACAACGGTTGGCTGTCGACATGGCCAAGAACAGGAGGCTATATACTTCTCTCGATCTTCACATAACAATCACGCACGAGTCACAGTTTGCAGAGACTTGATGTGTTGCACTTTGCGTGAACAGAAGAAAATGACAACCGACCAGAACCACGATTGCTTCCTTTACAAATTACAGTGACTAGTTCTATAATTATTGTTATACGAGGTATTCACGTGGACGTCACAATCGCCATATTATTGTCCTATATTCCTCAGTTCCCAGTTTGCTGTTGAGATATAAGCGAACCGAGATAACGCGTAGTTTTCACCGCGCTGGCTGTAAACAATATGGCGCCGATGCGCACCCCCAATCTCCCTATTAAAGAAGCGCCCTTTTTCCGTTTTGAGCAAGAAAACGGAAGTGCGCGCTTGCGAGTGCTCTTCATTAACTCTTCTTTTTTACTCTCTGCCTCTCGGTAATTTTATCCATTAAGGACGCACAGAAAGATTTACGTAAAGGGACACACGCTCGAGCATGATAACGGTGTACACAAATCTCCCCTCCGCGCACTCTTTTATCTAGCCCTCCCCCCCATCACTGCGATGCTTATAGTTTCCGTTGGCAAGCGGGGGCGATATACATTCATGCTTCCCTGCGCCCCCGCACAGTTCCCTGAATCACTGCGGCAAAACAACCGCGCGTGCGTTCCTATAGCACTCCATATATAAGAGGCTTGCAAGCAGGGTGGAGTGCGTCATGGTGCTTGGAGGAGGAGGAGGAGGAGGAGGATGGAGTTGGGCGAGGTGCGAGGGCACCCGTGCGCGGCTGCGACGACGCGCCGTTGTCTGTGTGGTGCTCTGCTTCCGCAGCATCAGAGCCGCGCCGCGCCGCATGCATCGCGAACGCCTCCTCGAGCACCATCCTCTCCTTCGCCTCCCATCCCACGCGCCTCACTGCGAAGCAAATTCGCGGAGCGAGCTGTTGCAGCCCAGGACGGTGTCGCTTTCGGCGGGAACCGCGGTGAAGAGGAGGCGCAAACAACGCGCCGCCGTCATCAGCGCCTATTTTCGGTAGCCGCGGGATATCAGCTCGCATTAAGGACGCCTGTATAAAAGCGGGGACCTGAACGCACGCACACTGCATGCTGTGAAATACCGTTTCGGACACGGGAGTTGGATGGGGGAAAAGAGGGAGGAATGGATGGTCTGCGTGTGTGCGCCTCGCCCACGAGGTAGAGGCGGGTGGTTTTTCCCAGGAATCTGCGGCGTTGCTTTACACGCATCCTCTATACACATACGAGCCAAGGCTAGCCTCGAACAAGTGTCACCTTATACACCCGAGCTCAGGGAGGCACTCCGTTATGTATATGTTTTTGAGTTCACAAAAAAGAGGCGAGGAGAAAAAATAAGCAGTGCTGCGTTTGGCTCCCTTTCACAAGGTTCCAGGGGGAAAATGTAGCAAAGGTGAATTTGCTGCGCAAAGGGGGAAGAAAAAGGTTGTTTACGGCGAGCTGAAAGCTCGTTGTGTCGTGCCGACAGCCGGTTATCGGAGTACTTGCAGGTATAGACTGCATGGTGCGCTGTTTAGTTAGTGTTCAAGCACGTTCGCGGAAATCCGCGCTGCGTAAAATACGGAACGAAGTATGAAACACCGTGCAGACGCTGCAGAGCTGAACACTGCGCTCCTTTGCCGCACACGAATGATGTTTCAATATCGCGTGAACGTTTCAATTAGCGGCCCCTGATAATGCGTTTAGCGAGAATCTCATTCACTGATGCATTCCCTGTTGTTTAAGGTTTGTCGGTGCTACCGTTACAGTGTTGACGCACGGCTAGAAACGCACCGCAAGCGCCATGATGGAAAAAGAACAAAAGAAACAGTTCCAAATGAACGGACGAAAGTGGAGACGAGTCGGTATTTTTAACTCTGAAACCTAAACAACTAGACTGCAGTAAACACGTCGCTCTATAGCAGGTATATGCACACGTGTGCACTGATACGCAGTGTCAAAGCATTACACGAGGCCATTAGCGAAACATTAGTCTGGTGTAATGGATACTTTGAATTTTGCACGTCAACAATTCCATGTATGAGCATTTCTATTGTTTCTGCTTTAGTCTCTCTTTCGAATCTGGTAGCTGCGACTAAGGATCGAATTAGCCATGCACCTCGTTCTAACCAACATGTAAGTACGTTTGTAACCACTGAGATCATTGCTCGACGCATTGCACATACTGTGGCTGGATACGAAACGCATAAAAAGAAAAAACAGCTAAATTCTGGCGTTTAACGTTCCCGAAATATGCGAACATTTTCTTCCCATTTGTTTTGCTTTTTCTGTATTTTGCCCCTGCTACACAGCGACAGGGAGTCGAACCCGCGATCTCGCGCTCATCACGAGCGCCGCATCGCAGCAACATCCGCCATGATACAGTGGTTACGGCGCTCGGCTGCTGACCCGAAGGTCGCGGGTTCGATCCGGGCCGCGGTGGTCGCATTTGGATTGAGGCGAAATGCTATAGATGCCCGTGTTTTGTGCGATGTCAGTGCAGGTTAAAGAACAACAGATGGTATCGGACCCCTCCTCTACGTCGTGCCTCATAATCGTATCGTGGTTTTGGCACGTAAAATTCCAGATATTATTATTACATATAGCAGCCAAAAAGTTACCGGAGAGGATGATTCTATTTCAAGGGTTCAAGGTGCGCTTCGCACATGCTATGATCGTAGTGTGCGACTTTCCTACTTACGTAACTGCTGATTCAGTAGTTTACGCATGTATCGATTACTCGTGCCATAACCTTCTTGGTGACCTTGAAAGACGGTAGTCTTTTGCCGCACAACCCTGTAACTATACTTTACGTATCTGAACACGCAAAGTTACATAGTATGTTTTGAGATTGCAAAATCAGCGCATGGACATATGCATATAGGTCACATGTATTCTGAGATAATCAGCACACGGCCTTGTTAGCACGCTTTTTATGTCACGGTGTAGAGGTATTCTTGGCGACATCAGCTATACGTGCAGGCGATAGACCAAAGATAAGAGGCGCACGTGGCTGTGCGTTACTCGTTTTACGTGTGTTAGCGCTTTTATAATCTCGACCTAACCTCGCGAATGCTATATAAATCTCGTTAAGGAAATGCCCCCGAAGGCAGAGATGCCAATTTTCGATGTACCTTCTCGTGCGCGGCTTACATCATCCCAAGCGAAGGCCGCATGCAGTCGAAGGCATCGAGTGCAAATGTCGTCACCATATATCAGGGGCTTTAAAATTCCTTTTGCGGAGCACTATAAATTCTTTATGAAAAATTATAAACTCTCATCTATCTAGATCATCTGCAGTATAGTCGGACACTTGCAGCAATAACTGTTCCAATCGTAAATTTATCAGTCGTAAATATCTCAAGTAGGCTCTTTATAATAGTTAGCACTATAAAACACATGTAATACCGAAATTAGAGACGATGAAAAGTGAATTCGCGCCTGCTTCGAAATCCGAAGACTCACCACTTTACAGGTGCCCAATCCCAAAGTATGCGGGAAAAAAAATTACGTCGGTGTTTAACAAAGATTTGTTAAGAGGGTAGCTGAGAAAATGTTGATTTGAACGCCATGTGTATATTGCAGTGTACACTTCGATATCGAACGCAGCTCCCTTTCCCCATTTCTCGCTTGTGTGAGTGTTTGTGTGTGTGTGTGTGTGTGTGTGTGTGTGTGTGTGCGCGTGCGTTTATGTGTGCGTCGGGCCCGCAGGCAGGGGGGCGGGAGGCTAGTGCCCCCTCCCCCTGAAATTCTGGCGAATTATCTATAGGTGTTTTTACCATAAATAAATAATGAAAATAGGTGTTTTTCTCAAATGTTCAAGGTTTTCAGCAAGTGCTCCCCCCCCCCCCCCCCCCCCCGCCTTGAAAAGATTCCTGGCTACGAGCCTGGTGTGTGTGTGTGTTCAACTGTCTTTCCCCTTCCCTATAGGACATGCATGGTATATAGCGAACAAGATGTTCATATTCCAGTTAACTTTACTGGCTTATCACGTCCCCCCCCCCTCTCTTTGTCTCGCATGTATGCGTATAGAAAGCGGCGTCAGCTACAAATTTTTAACATTGCCATTCTCCTGCTTCAATTCCTCACCTACTCTAAAGTTTGTAATTGAACTGTTAGTTAACACATGCTACAAGTAAACAGCAGAGTTATCGTTGAAAATTTTCTCGCAACTAGTGATTGGCTAGCCTATAGTATGAGTAAAAAGCGGTATGCGTGCCCAGATATGATTTTTTAAATGTATTCCGCTTGAAAGGAAACACCAGTTATAATGCGGCCTATCTCCTCGCCACAATAATACGAAAGAAACGTTAACATGTTTGACGCCACCGGCTGCGGCTAATCGTGTTTCAGATTTATAGCTCAGGATGAAAAGGAGGATTACTTTCTCTTCCGTATTCTGCGTTCGCTAAGCCGTTCGCCGAAGTGGATTTACCAGCATGAAACGAGAAGTATACAGAGTTGCAAAGAGAATGTCGAAGCGGCGCGTCTTGATACGATAACGCAATTGATGACTCGATTTTCACTGATTCAATTTCGAGAAACCTGCAGCCGAAACCGCGGGGTTAATTATCGTGCAATGGCGGGCGCCTTGGAGGGCATGTCATCCGTTCTTCGCTCCGCGGAAGTGTGGAGGTCGCTCGTTTTCGCACGAGGCTTGAGCAACGCTGTTCGCCCGAATTCCTGCAATACCTGAGCCTCTCCGCAAGACGGCGAAAACACAAAGCCGAAACATAGAATGTTCCATTTTGCTTGCCTATATATATTGACTCCCCCTCCCCCTCTCTCTCTCGCTCTCTGTAGTTAGCAGCTTTGCGATGTTGGATTAATGGCGTACAAATTCTGAGAATTCCGTGCTCAGAAGCAAGCGCATTTCTCATCGCAGGTGTATGGTGGTGCTTGGAATTGATTTATTGGAGAAGACACCGCAGCATATATGCGGCGTTTTCGGTTTCGGGTGGTCGTTATACGTATATGTTGTAAACAATATAAACAAATTTGACGACGTTCTCATAAGAATAAATTTATGGTGGAAAGAACATGGCTTTTAAGGGCTCGTTTTTCTTTCTTAGACACAATATTAATGAGAACTAACAGACAATAATGGCAAAGAAAGTATAGGAGATGTTATTTGTAATAATTGGGATATAAATGTGAAGAAAGTAAAGTGGACGAAAAGATAACTTGCCGCAGGTTCGGTCCCTGCAGGCGGCAAGTTATCTTTTCGTCCACTTTACTTTCTTCACATTTATATCCCAATTATTACAAATGACATCTCCTACTTTCCTTGGCATTATTGTTTGTTAGTTCTCATTACATTTATGGTGGTGTCTTGACATCGGAACATATATCCAACTAGCTATGCCACCTTCCTTCAATCTCTCTTCTTTCATTCGTCCAAATTTGTACCATTCTTCTTTCCCGATTTCATTCGTTGACACCATCATTCCTTTTAACGTTCATTCTTACATTCACTGCTTTCTTTATTTGTTCATTCATTCGTTGGTTCATTCCACAGTGCTGTCGTATAGACTGATTGACTGATTGATTGATTGATTGATTGATTGATTGATTGATTGATTGATTGATTGATTGATTGATTGATTGATTGATTGATTGACGGGGTTTAACGCCCGAGTACGATCGAGGGCAGCCAGACAAACGATATTCCTGCCTACATTAAAAGAAGTTATTTCTCTCCGAAGCGGGGCAGGAAATTAATAATAATAATTGTTGGGGTGTTACGTCCCAAAACCACGATATGATTATGAGAGACGCCGTAGGGCTCCGGAAATTTCGATCATCTGCGGTTAACAAACACTACAGAAGAAATGAGTACGTACTACAAGACAGGAGGCAGGAAGTCGGAGCAAATTTATTCAATCATTATATTAAAAAAACAATGCAATAGCGGCTCTTTGATTCGAGCGGCCAATAAATCTGCCGATATTTCGAGCCGTGGAGAAGGCAAGCCACTGGATTCGCTATACTTCGGGACATTCAAGAGTTTTCAGTCAAATTCGTTTGAATGCGAGCGTTTGAAACGAATGAAATTCCAATACACTCGATTCCATGCCTTGGCGCGTGTTACACAATTAGAATAAGCCAGTATTCGAATTTACTCCATAGGTGAAAGCTAGATTAGAGAGAGAAAGAGAAGAAAGAGAATAAAAGAAATGCAGGCAGGTTAACCAGGGCTGAGCCCAGTATATACGCTATCCTGCACAGGGGAAGGGGAAGAGGGGCAAGGAAAGTTTGAGAGGAGGAGAGAAAACTCACTCTTCCAGCCGACGTAACACTTCCGCGTTTGACATCACAAACGGCGAATCAGCCCGATATCCTTGAGAAAACGCAACAGCGCTTTCGTTGCCTTTCGGTACTGTGATGGGCAGCCCCATGCATGGTCCAAATATCTTCTCGACAGTGAAAGCGCTTCCGTCCTGTTGATTGAGAGCAGTGCGGAGGTGAAGCCTCTCATTTGCGTATGTCAGGCAGTAACACAAAAGGTGCTCAATAGTTTCATCAAGTCGTTGCACTCGGCGGGGTCGGCCATCTCGATCTTAAATGAGTAGGCGTTGGTGAACGCTACACCCAGACGCAGACGGCACAAAACTGGGAAAAGTCAATATCACTCGAGTTCGAGTATATATATATTCGAGCAGAATCGAGTATATGGAGGTTGGCAGAGTATACATTTCATAAATAGGCTGGTTATAGAGCACTCGAATAAAACTGATTCGAATTCAAGTGCTTCGAGAGAATTGAAATATAGCGGCACACAGAGAGAGCTCTTTATTGAAAGGCAGGGAATTTAGCTGGTGTATACACATCGCTGACTTACTAGCTGCATGGGGAAGAGAATTGGGGATGGAAAGACAGGAAGAGAAAGAGAGAAAAAAAGTAAAATAGTGATTCGATAATTCGGCAGGCCGTAGCATATTTGAATCATATCGACTACAGAATTCTTCGAAACGCATCGAATAGCACGATGGCTCATCGCGGTTCGATACATAGAGACGTGCGAGCCGTCGCGCACATCTAATTTATTTGGGCTCCGCGATAGGAACCCTTAACAATGCTGCGGAAGAAGCGATGGAGAACGACGTCCTCGGATCGCTTGTAAAAGTATATACAGTGTTGCCGCTCCGGGCAAGGCCGGCGCCGTGCGATCGATGTGGCCGTTCCGGGCAGGCCCCGGCCGACTCAAGGTTTTTCCGCGATCGCTCCATGGAACGGAAGCCGGGGCTGCAGGCGCGCTCGCTTCGCGCGTTCGCTCGCGGCCGGCCGCCTGACGAGCGTTAAAAGAAATATAGTAATAAAGAGCGCGGAACTACCGGAGAGGCGGAAGAGAGTAAACAAACGTTGTCTTTTCCTGGTCGACTTGCGGCGAGTGATGACGAAAGTACGGGCGTCTGTTGCGTCACGTCGAATGCCGCGGCGAAATGGCCGGTCGGTGTGTGTGTTGTGTTGTGTTGCGTGCGTGCGTGTGAGTGTGTGTATATGTGTGTTTGTGTGTGTGTGCGCGCGTGCATGTGCGCCTCCCGAGGAATGTCGTTCCTACCTCCTCGGACGGTAAAATACTCGCGACGACCTCGGGCGAAGGAAAGCGGCCGTTTTTCAGCGCGAGCGGTTATTCTTCGGCCATCACGAGACACATCGCTCGCGCTTGTGCATTTTCGCGCCGTCCTTCGATTGCCCCTCTCGAAACCTTGAAGCACATAGCCCCGCGGGCAATGACTAGAAATCTGATTAATGCTTATCTTTCTCTCTCTTACCTGTATGTATACTACGGAGAGTTTTCACTTGACAGTTGCACGGTAATACACACAAGTAGGAATGCAGGCAAGTATACGAGAGCATAGAACGAAACATAAGCAGTTCCGTATTGGAAACAAACTCCAAGCCGTGTCTGTGTGCAAGGTCATCATCCCCTCAGGTAGCGCTGTTCTTTCTGTAATCACCCGCCGAATGATCTTTCTGCTGATAATTTTCTGCCGTTGCGTCAGCTATTGCTGAAGTAACTTCTATTACAGAGTCCGCCGCGGTGGTATACACAGAGGTTACATTGCTCGGCTGCTGACCCGGCGAAGGTCACGAGATCGATCCCGGCCGCGGGGGTCGCATTTCGATAGAGGCGAAATACTGAGACCGTGTGCGGCACGTTAAAGAACACCGGATGGTTGAATTTCCGGAGCCCTCCACTATACGGCGTGCCTCATAATCATACCGTGGTTTCGGTACGTCAAACCGCACAAATTATTTCGAGATTTCGAGAGCAGCTTGTTGGAAGAACGAACTTAGAACAAGCTGCTCTCAAAATCTGTAAAAGAAGTTGCGTCAGCAATCCCTGACGAGTGTACATTTCGAGCCATACGCTGGTCGCTAGCGTTACAGGATTATTTCAAGCCGTCATAAATATGCTCACCTGATCTCACCCCTTTCACCCCAACCACCTCGCCATATAAATTACGTAGCTCGAAGAATTACGCGCTATGTCGCCTGCTATCCTATTGTGTCGTCATGTCTTCGCATTTGGCGCTGTTTCTAAATATACGGTCGACATCGCGAAGTTAAATGCAAGTAAGGTCGCCAGCAGAGCCACACAGATCGCGCACTCGCCTCCCGCAACGCGCGTCTTCACGATGCTCGTATACAAACAAGCGTTAACATCAAGACGCGCTCACGCGCGCCGCCTGCATGCGTTACAAATCCTGACGAAACAGACAAGAAGGGCAATCTAATTTCGGAGCTCGAAGAGTTCACTCGCGCAGCGATGGAGAGAGAAAAGAAGGCGCGAGACTTGAGCCTCGTGTTTCTATACGCCTCATCTTGGAACTGTTCCCGAGTCGAAACGACCATTCAACTTCGCGAAAGGCCGCCGCGGGCCTTTCCAGAGAGAAAGAGAGAGAGAAAGAGAAGGGTGTGCGAAGTAAACAAACGAACGAGGAAGGCGCTAAAGCGAGATAAGTTAAAGAAGTAAGGAATCAAGAATGGAGAGGCACAGCTGAGGAGGCGCGGGAATCTCACTTCCGCGTTTGGGGCACACACACACAACGTATACGCGCGCTCTTCGCGACCGCCTGCGGCCTCCCACCAGCGATAAGCCGAGAATCGTTCAGCGAGAGGCTCGCCCTGCGAGAAACCAACGCAAGCTGATTGCGTCATCAGCGGCTGACAGTCCCGGGCCAGCATGCAGCTCGCAGAACGAATTTTCGGAGCATTAGGTGACCGCAACGAAAGAACATTGGGGGCGCTCATCCCATATATATATATATATATATATATATATATATATATATATATATATATATATATATATATATATATATATATATATATAGCCTGGTTGTCCGGTGAAGTGTGGCATCGACTTCGACTGCATCTTTCGTTACACTCCCTCCCATCTGCAGCTATATATTACACCTTATGGATATTCGCTCAGGAAGCTCGCACAAACGCGTGTCAGTTGCATTTCTCCGGCGTGACGCCGCAAGGCTCAAGTCAAACGATAAATCATCATTGTCACATACGGGACATATATCGGGGCCGTGATCAATGTGTGGTTATCGTGCAGCATTAGGCAGTTTTCGGATTAAGAACTATGTAAACGCAAGCACGTTCGGAGACAAAGTGAGGTATTGGGCTAGTTGGTTTTTCATGATTACAAAAACTGCGCTACAGTTACTGCGAAATACGAAGTTAGTTACATCCAGGAAAGGGAAAGATCTTTCCCTTTCCTGGATGTATTCTTACCTTCAAGTTTTGTTCAATAAAATTCATTTGATAGTTTGCGCTTGTGGTGTCCACACCCGTTTCGTGTCTCCCCCCTAACTTCGTATTTCGCAGTAACTGTAGCGCAGTTTTTGTAATCACGTTCGGAGACGCTGTACGTATATAGGTAAACGAGAATCGAAGAAGAATTTACATAAACGCATGGGAACGCATATACGTAAAGAAAGCGTGAGCGAAAGATGGCACCGAACGGGGCGCATTCTATTAGAAGCAGCAAAAAAACGTGCCTTTTTTTATGGGTCTCTTCATCACGCACTATATATTGTCGAGAAAAGCGAGGGTCAGTGTTGCCAAAAATATAGAACCAATATTGACAAGTGTGCGGCTTTGGAAAACGCCAGCACAATGCGGGAGAGCTGCTGTATCGGAATGAGTCGCAGCTTGGGGAGGTCTCTATATACGGTACAGTGGGAACGCGTGTTATATAGGACCACCGTGGCAGCGTCAATAGGACTGAAGTGTCAATGTCAACACCATGCATTATAAGTATTATAATGTCCTCCGCGATCGTCCGCCAGCGGGCGATAGTGGAAGCAGCGATTATGCAGTCTTTCGGCAGATAAGAGACAGAGGACGCGGGTGGCGGCAGCCCACATGTGGCGGAGGCCCTATTTTGGAGTTATTAAGAGTGCACGCCACACGGACTTCGACATTACACCGACGTCGCGGTGGCCACAAGTCTCCCGTGGTGTTTGTTTACATCGCGACGGTTGGAGACGATTCACTGCCGTGGCTAAACCGTGAGAACGTATACTTTTCCCTAAGGGAGCAAATACTAACTACGTAGTGCAAGGGGACTTTTTTCAGCAGACTTAATGGGACGTCCTGGGGAGAGTGAATTAGAGTTCAGTCGATCCGTTTACTCTCATTACCGAAGATATATATATATATAGGCTTCAAAATTGTCACGAGTATTACTGCTTTCGGACATGACGCGTTCCACAATAGGTATTCTCTCTCTCTTTAATTTTTTTTCTGACGGCCATATTGTTACATCTTACGATGTTTGAGGTCCGTGTACTTAGATTTAGGTGCACGTTAAAGAACCCCAGGTGGTCGAAATTTTCTGAGCCCTCCACTGTATACGGCGTCTCTCATAATCATATCGTGGTTTTGGGACGTTAAACCCCATGGATATTATTATTATTATTATTATATTATTATTATTATTATTATTATTATTATTATTATTATTATTATTATTATTATTATTATTATTATTATTATTATTATTACATCTCACGATATATGCGCGCATGTGTGCGCTTGCTTGCGCGTGCGTGTGTGTGTGTGCGTGCGTGTGTGTGTATGTGTGTTACTGACGAGATTGGGAGCATGCCATGTCTGTTGTCAACGCCATTTTCAGAAGTATACACTACTTAGTGCAAAAAGTGCAGAGCGCACGCCTTGGCCGAAGCCATTATATCGTACGGAGCAAACACACTGAAGAGAGCACTATTTCTTTACGCATGTGGCTTTTACATTTACTCGACTCAGCTGCGCCGATGACGAGCGATGTCGCGGAATAAGCGTCTACGCGGGAAGTGCCTTCCATGCATGTGGCACTATATAGCGACACACAGCAAGAGGGCAAGCGATGCGCGTGCGCCCCGATATTTGCGTGTACTCGTATGCGTGCATGTGCGTGCGAGCGTTGGAGGCCGACCGACGGGCGGCCATTTTGCGTTACGTATAACGTTTGTAAACAAGATCCCTGTCAATTTTGTAATCAGTTTGTACGCAGAGCGCGGCCATAGCAACCACAGCTTCGCTTGTTTACCTGTGCCGAAGCGTTTTCCGCCTTTTAGCCAGAGAACGGCCGGTGCTGGCTTAATTAACGCCGTTATTTAACCTCTATACATATAGCTTGCTTTAACTCATGTTCGTGAACTTGCAGAGGGGACGAAAAAATGATAAAGCAGCGCTGTACGCCGGGTCCCATCATCTTTTGAAGGACAGAGGACGCTGTTTTGCAACTTGACGTCCAGAAGGACAGTTATGCAGCCGATACGTATATACATTATACAGCGACGAGCTGTATCACGTTGGACATTTTCTATAATTTACGGTGACGTGATATGCACATGCTGCGGCCGGTAGAAACGCGTGGATCATCATGTCAGGTAACTTATAAAGGTCAGCAGTGACGAAAATATCTTTTTTTTTTATGTATAGACCGCGGGACTCGATCCGGCGGTTTCGCAGGTCGCGATGGTTTATAGTGAACAGACCCCGCTGAAGTGCGACTCTCAACAAGCAAAACTTTTTTTTTTCTCTCTTGACTGCCACACACGCCTCGCTGATTAAAACAATTGTTATTGCCTAGCTTGTACTTTAAATAATTAAACCTTGCCTTAATTAAAGCGTTCCTAAGAATGTGAAACTCAACCTTGATAACAAAACGAAGAGCGAGAAGATGAAGCCGGGATCTACGGGAGACTGTCATGCGCAGCTAAAACCCCGAGGCTATATGCTGAGGTGGGCTGAATTGCATGGTATAGAGGAGGCCTACCACGAGTAGGATAGCCTCCTCCGCCTTCTACTCGCAGCCCCTTTCCCTTAAGATGGGATAAATAAAGTTAATAGGGGTGTATACGAGGGCCTGTTGGTAGTGGGTCATTTAAACTTCGTTGCAGCGCGCGCGGCAAAGGATGGGCACCAGAACCATGCAGTGTGTCGTCGTACATTTCGTTCTCGTGTCCATGTCCTTTGCCGCTCTACAAGGAACTTTACTAAATAAAGTTGTTTCTCTCTCTCTCTCTCTCTCTCTCTTGCTAGCACGATTGGGACGAGCGCACTTGCGCAAGCGTGTGCATGCCTGTAGCCCTCAGTGCTCGCACTGTACGGGTGTCACAAATTGTGTATATACGCATCGTGCGTATCGCCCAGCTGGAAGAGCTCGGGGTGCACGTCTAGCCGATAACCATCGGTGAATGCGCACGAGATACGGGAACCAGAAAAAAAATGAGCGAGCAAACAAATGAAGAAAGAAGCACAGGACGCGATAAGTGTGCGAGGAGTGTGTACACGCACGGTCGCAATCGCAAACACGCATATATATATATATAAAAACGCCGAAGAAGAGGTGGGACCGCAACGGCATCGGCGGGGGAAACATGTTTGTTACCCCCGAAGGTTGTCAACCTTCCTGGGAAACAAACAGGGCGTGATTAACGGGCCACCCGCTCACCCGCCAACGCACGAC
Source organism: Rhipicephalus sanguineus (assembly GCF_013339695.2). NCBI lineage: Eukaryota > Metazoa > Arthropoda > Arachnida > Ixodida > Ixodidae > Rhipicephalus > Rhipicephalus sanguineus. Next base: position 122,851,863 of record NC_051178.1, on the reverse strand, counting down.
GCGCAGCGGACCGGCACACGCGACGCCACTCTTGTGTTCCCGCTGGGTTTAAAGACGGGAACCCTCCTCCAGCTTGTCTCTCTATTTTTTTTTTCATTCAATTTTCACGCTTTTCCTCTGCTATGCTTGTCTTTCCGGTGTGCGGCCATAACATGTGCGGGTGCCGGAGCGTGGCACTGCATGCCTTAAAGGAGTACTGACACGATTTTGAAATGTAGATAAAACGGACGTTTTTGGTTTCCTTGGCATGTAGTGTTAACGCTCTCCCCACACCGCATCCGGGAAACACGTATAAATGTTTAAGTTTGATTTTAAAGTTTTCATCTCCCAGCATCTGCAAGGCAGCTTCACCGCATGGAGCCTATGACGTTTCAAGTCAGCTCACTTGGTTTGCGAAGTCTGGGTTCTGCGTGCAGCCTAAATCACAGAAATCGCTGTCGGAGGCACTGGACGACAGTTCACTCATCATGAACCACGTTCGACTGACAGCAAAGGACAGCAGGTGCATATTTCGTGGATTGCAGTCTGCCCGTGACATCACGGGCAGACTTGACACGTCACTATGAAGCCGCCCTCTCGAAACCGAAACCGAAACAGCTGGTTGAAAGAAGTGGTATTAAAAATATATGCAATGCATCCCCAGACACCACGACACTCTTTTTAGGGTTCTTGACACCCGTGCTTTCATTTAGAGCAACAACCCGAAAAATTTTTAAATTCATGTCAGTACTCCTTTAACGAACGCTGTAGGCTATATCGCAGCGCCCGCCAAGAAGCAAAAAAAAAAAAAAAAAAAAAAAAAACATTAGCGAGCCTTGGACAAGGGTCGTTATGTAAGCGAAGTTAGACAGTCTATATGTGTGGTCTGCATAATTTGTTTAAAGCGCTCCGCCCTGGAATATATGTCTCTTTCATATGGCCTGAAATATATGCTCTGGCATACATATACATGCTCTGAGTCTGTATACATGAAATATATGAAACATTTGCATACAGCCTGATTTTCCCGATTGCGCAATACGCAGTTGAGGAGGTCGTTACTCCATATACGCATAAAAAAAAAAATTGCTGGGAAGTTCGTACAGACTCGCAAATGGGCTCTTTACAGAAATTGAGCAGGCACCAACCGACGTAATGTGTCAAGGCCGGAAGTCCAGATGCATGTGTACGGGCAACAACGTGACTTGACGGTATACATAGTTTATAAACGTTTTTTTAGGCTATACCCATAAATTGTTATCAGCGGGCTCACGCACATGCGATACTTTTGGGTTTGCTGTCTTATAGGCGGGAGGGGGGGAGGAAGGGGAATCAGTTAAGAGATGAAAAGATGTAAATGTAAATAAGAAGAAAACACTATGCGCGTGCTGCTTCATCCGAAGTTGCACATGGAGAACACATTTCGTCAATGATACCTGACACACCAAGTTATACATTAGAGTATTTGACTAGAATCAGGGGCGTAGGCAGAAATTTTTTTCGGGGGGGGGGGGGGGGCACCTCCTTGATCTGTAGTGGGGACGAGCAGGCAGATGTGGTCGAGTGTCATTTTCTGCTCCGTATGCTATGGCAAAAAAAAAATTTCGGGGGGGGGGGGGGGGGGGGGGGGCACGGGCCCGGTGTGCCCTAACGTGGCTACGCCCCTGACTAGAATCAATAGACCCCTGAACGCACGTAGAATAAAACAATATGGCCATTCGCGTTCGCGAGCACATCGGTTATCTTTACTCTGAGAACCATTGCGTGAAGCTTTGAGAGTTATAGACTAATTGATGAAGCCTTGGATTATTTAATTATTGATAAAACACTTTAATAGTGATTTTAACAATGCCGAAGCGGGAACGAAAGTGCTGTATTATATGTGGCAGGATGACTAACGCTTACTTGAGACGCGTATGTGCTATGAATGGTGTCATGCGGTACAGAAAATGTAACATCGGCGACATCAGCGGAACCTGTTTACGTCATCTTGAGGACAAAAGATTTACTCAAGGGAGTTCTAGAACTGCAGTGTGTCAAGAAGGCAATCTGTACTGCTTGCTAAAAGTGCCTTAATCTTACCAACTTCAATTGGTTTACCTTTGACCCAGAGGCATTCAAGTTCCTTTCCTATAATGAATTTCTTAAATCAGCAAGTGACAAGCAATATGAGCAACGCTTTTAGGCTTCAAAAGAAGCGCTTGGATGGCACTGCATCAAGAAAACGAGACAAACGATAAAAGTGTGAAACATGAAAGTGCTGGACATCCCCCCACTTAAACATTCGAGAATCGGCGCCAAGGATAGCACTGTACGCAACAAGACACACAAGAGCCATTGCGGCAACAACGATCACGACAAGAACGTCATTATCAAGGTCAGTAACAACAACGACAATAGGAAAAACAACAATACTCGAAGCAATATGACCAGTGACAATGATGATAAGGTGATAATGATCATAATGAATGAATAATAATAATATGTGGGGTTTAACGTCCCAAAACCACAATATGATTACGAGAGACGCCGTAGTGGAGGGCTCCGGAAATTTCGACCACCTGTGGTTCTTTAACGTGCACCTAAATCTAAGTACACGGGCCTCAAACATTTTCGCCTCCATCGAAAATGCAGCCGCCGCGGTCGGGATTCGATCCCGCGACCTTCGGATAATGAATGAATGTATGAAACACTAATTGCTCAACATAAATTCATTGAAGCATCCGAAAGATTTGGCTGTTAGTGACACCGACCACAGTTCTTTTTGTAAACTTCAATCCATTTGTTCCTGGATGAGAATTCGCTATGTATGTGATTCACTTGCATCACGTGTCATGCTCCGTTTCTTTTTTAACTGCGGAAAAGTTAAAGGAACCGCGCTGCCGCCTTCTCACGTCTCGCGTTGACGTCACGCAGGTCCCACGTTCGACACATAACCCGAGCAGGCTGCTCGTTTGGAACGCCAGCGCGCGAAGTTGGCCCGTGAATGCCAGCATCGCCGAATGGCTCATTCGTCTGTCCGAGCCAGCGAAGCGACAGCGAAACGCCAGCGTCGGGAGTTAGACACGCCGCGCTCGGAGCAGCAAACAGTAGAAAACCAGTAGAAAGGAGACCATAGAACATAACATAGATAATCGCAAAACAAATCTGATAATCACAAGAAAAGAACAGAAAAGGATAGAAAATATCACCTAATCACACAAAAATACAGAAAGGAGCGGAAAAGAGACGATGAACACAAGAAAAGAATACAAAAGAATAAAAAAAGCGCAGATAAGCACAAGGTGAACACAAGGCAAGCACAGGCGGAAGAATATACTCCGCAGTTCTTACAGCTTTCATCCGAGGTAGAACTGGATTTGATTTTTTTTTTAGTTGTTGCTATTGGGAGAGTTGTAAGTTTTGTTTCACTTAGTTCAGGAGTCTCAAGTTCACGTTAGCTAGCGGGCCGCAGTCACCGGGAAGGGGGGAGGGGGACAGAGAGAGCGAGAGAGAGAACTTGAACAACAAAATGTCACCTAACGTGGCCATTTGAAAGAACGCCCTTCCCATATCTCATGATATGGGTCATTTCTGAAGAGGATTTGACGTTAAGTTTCAAAAAACACATCGATACTGATTTCCACAATGACTAAAATCTGGACGCCGAGTGTGAAATATAGAGTTTTCGTTCTACGGTGATGTTGCAACTCGGAGTGACCGCGTGAGGCTTGAAGTTTGAAGATTGAAGTTTCAAACTTCAAACCCTATGCGGTCACTACGACTTGAAACTCGCTACGGTCCGAAAGTTCGTTTTGGTGCCGCCACCTGACCTTTCGGCAGCGAAGTGCGGTCACCAGAAGGTGCCTCACAAAAAAAAAAAAAAAAAAAGCTTGAGACCGGTCCCATCTCTGTAGCTTACCTGAACAAAGTGCTGTTAAATAGGCGAGAAAATAATGCGAATATTATTTAGCAAAATCACGAACTTTTACCCCGTGTGAAACCGCGGGCCACTAGCGAAATGTCCGCGGGTCGCGTGTTCGTCGAAGCCCCTGATTTAGTTGTGCGTTTATACCCAAATTTCTTTTTTGACTACTGAGAGGTCAGTCCCCTTCGTAAATATATGAGCGAGTTATTGACGCGACAACAATTGCAAGAATTGAAACTTCCAATAATAAGAACAACGACAAGAACTGGAAGAAGGAGTAAAAGAGGAGGAGGAGGAGTGGATGCGACGAGTCCCAGCAGCAAGCCAGGCCCGCAGCAGCCGCTACCCGCCTGTGTACTATACGTCGTTTATCTCTCGGCAAGCGGCGGCGACCGATGATCGCGTTGCAAGCGCGCATGCCAGGGTTCGGGCCGGCGGGAAACGCGTTGCAGCTTGCTGCCGCCGACCGGGGTCGGTCGCGGTGGTTTCCGCTGATGAGTGACTTTCTCCCTGCGAAGACACGCCGGGGGAAAACAGCGCGCGACTATCGGACGCCCGGCGGGAGAGAGAGATTATAGCAGCGCGAGTGAGCGACAACAGAAGCCGCGGCCAGAGAAGAGAGAACACACCGGATGAGGGGCGAAAAGAAACCATCGCCTGCCTCGTCTTATCTGCAAGGCAGCAGCAAAGGTTAAGGACAGTGGGGAGAACGGCAGGCGCCGGCTGCGCCTATAAATATAGACTTGTAGCAGGCGCAAGCATATCAAGCTGACTGGGACAAGGAACCCAGACAGTATACCCTCCCACCCAACAGCTTATATATATATATAGCGGGGGACAAATTCACGAGGCTTTTCTTTAGCAAATGCTCGTTGCCATTGGCCAGTTGGCTTTGCTAATGACATGTCCGGTACCGGGATTGGCTGAAATTGGGGATTTATACACACCATCCCACCAATTATTTTCGAAATACGCTCTCAACAAGTTAGGCGACCAAGCGCTGTCAGAGGAAAGAATACTACGCCATCGTCGAGACTTAAAATCGGATAACTCCATTTTCCGGACGCGCTCAAGCGCCGCCATCTTGGACTGATAACATGGCAGTTTTGTATCCGTGTCAAATAAACAGACAGTGCTACGGTGAACTAGCACCCACGAAAACGCTTGAGATGGTAAATTCAACGTTTCATGACCATGGTCATTTCATATTACGACGTGGAACACCGGCAAAACTATCGCTTATCAGTCCAAGATGGCGCCGCCCATGAATCGAAAATAAAATCGTCTTACATTAGGCTCACTGCGATATACTGGAGACTGTCTGAACGACTCTAATCGGAACGCCCTCGGGTGTGTGACTGTCTTTTAACGGCGGAGCTCTATGAGCCGACCGATGGTTCGTGCAGAAAATTATCATCATCATGAACCCGCACGCGCTCTCTTCGTTTTCTTCTTCGTCATCTGCTTCGCTCCCCGAACACGTGCGCCGATTTGTCCGGCGTGGGACGCAACAACTCTCATGGGCGTAAGTACGAGTACAGTACAGAGAAAGAAAGAAAAGAAAAGAAAGAAAGAGAGAAAGAAAGCGGAAAGTAAAGCGAAACAAGTAAGGCCGCCCAGCTCCTCAGTTTCTTCAGTCTCGGAACCGCTATAGGGCGAAGCTGCCTTGATTTTTTTCTTTTAAATTTTATCTCTGCTTCCTTTCCAATCCCCTATTTCGCCACCCCAGTGCAGGGTAGCGTACAAGCGTCTGGTTAACCTCCCTGCCTTCGTCTACTCTCTCTCTTGGCGCACATCCTCCACCCTAGTTTTTTTTTTTTTTTTTTTTTTTTTGGGGGGGGGGGGGGAACCACAGTCCTGGATAATTTCCTGGCTGAAGTTATCCCATACGAACAATATTCCAGCGTAAGACGTTTTGTGAACACGGGACGAGCGCGTCGATATATATACCTTTTCTGTCCATCCGACAAAAAATTGTGTTTGTTATTGCCACCACCTGACCTTTGGGGAGAGTGAAACTCGCAAGCAGTTTTCCTCACTCACGTCCTCTGTAACCGAGAAAAAAACTATAGGAAGATATAATGAGCAGACTTTAGTGACTGCGTTGAACTAGTTTGCTGCGACAGACAGCTCCTTTCTGCTGCAGTCGTCGTCACGTTATCAAGGACATCTTTCCTTACGGTGCACACACCAACGTCATTGTGCGCTACAGCACTGTCGTTTAGAACAGCTTCGAAGCACACAAATGCACAGTTTTAACAGGGCACCTAATTTGCTGCCGAGTAGAAAGGGGGCGCGATAATGGCTGCAGTATCGCTTGAAACATTGCTGACTGGCAGATGATTCTCCCGTATTTGTAATACCGGGAGCCCCGTATGTATTCAGCTGGTGCTCTCATAGCTGGAACGATTAAACACCGTATTAGTTGTACTTGGAGTGACATGTATATGTTACGGGCTAAACAGCCACAACATATGCGTGTTGGAGCATATTCAGTGGCCTGTTGAATAGGCTTTAGTACTCCCGCTCTACAGCTTCCGTTTGTTTATATTTATTTTATCGCGCGCCTGCTCTTGTTTCCGCTTTCCTTTCCATCTCCCTTTCACCCTCCACTTAGTGCAGGATAGCAAACGGGATGCTACAATTCTGGTTGACCTCCCTGCCTTTGTCTCGTTTTATTATCTCTCTCTTCTATCCGTACGAAACTTCACTGCATGGTGCGTGCGCGCGCGCGCGCGTGTGTGTGTGTGTGTGTGTGTGTGTGTGCGCCAGCCAAATATTTGCATACTGATCTGTTAAAACACTGTAAAACATTCTAAAATTTGTTCTTATGCAAGTCCTTACTAAGTCAAATACTACGCGTTTTTTTTTTTCTTTCTACATAAGACTATTTTTTTTTTACCTTGGCAAGGCCGAAACTAACTATGGCTCTCAAAGGGTCTGTTTTGTTTTAATTAATACGCCGAATTGCATTGCCTTATAATATTAAGTTTGCGGCTTCCGTGTTGGCATATAAATGTCAACGTTATGCTTACTATTTTTATCCATCAACACGGTTTTATCGTAACGTTTGATTAAAGACACGACTTTAACCCTCTAGTTTCCATTTTCACTTCCAGTGCAATTTCCGTTTCGCATAAGTTCGACTTCAAAGACTTAATCGAAAGCTCACGCACAATAAGTGATCGTAGTGTCGCAACGCGGAAGGAACAGGTCAGAGGGCCAGCGTGCGACAGACAGACGATCGCTGTATTCTCTGAATGGCAGATGCGCCAACCTCGTCTTCCTAAGAGGAAATATGGTTGCTGCTCGAATCCCTCACTTCGTTGTTTTCTATTGCTTTGCCAGCTCCTAGTCGTTACGATATGCATAGTCCCTTATACGAAGAAAAAAAGAACCTACCATGCTGGGCAGAGGTGTAGGTGTTTTAACAACACCACTTTGTTTTTTTCAAGCATCATTCTCTCTTAGGCTAAAATAAAAAAAAAGCGAAGAGATAAACAGCGAGACGTGGCGGTCGCACATGACAGCACAGTAGATAATAAGCAAGCATGCCCCGTAGGCACGACATTGGCGTTCGCGTAATTAAGCGAAGCACAACCGCCATTCACTTGACGCGCACTCATTCAGTCAAGCCCCGGAGGGCAACGACGCGTTCTTTCACCGGGACATCGTTATCCGTGCGCGCTCTCGGTGCGACGCATATTCGCTGTCGTTTCGCAAGGCATGGGGCGGGCAGCGACCGAGTCCCGGGCCCGTGGTCGCGCGCCGGTGTCTCGTTGCGACGGGACCTGACATCGGCATCGCCGCTGGCACGGCTGTGCCGCCCGGAGACAAGGGAGCGCCGCTGTCACCTGACCGCGCTATAAAGCCGCGTCACGCGACCTGTCAGAGCGCCACGCGAGCCTGTGTCGTCGTTGGCAGCACACCCCGCGCTTTTCCGTGTTACTGACTCGACTTCGCAACAGCGCAGAAAAGAAAGCGGCACCTCTCTAAGCCTTCTCCCTTCTTTATACAGTATATCTTCTTCGATTCCCGTGAGGCGCTCGTCGTATCCTTCGAGGAGCAATCGATACCGCGCGAATCTGTCTCGTTTCGTTATTTGCAGAGAGGAAGCCGTTAATTGGGAAAGGCGGGTCAGCGAGACGGTGGCGCGGTGTGTCGGGCGACGCGACCTGATTTGCGCGTGCCCTTGATGGCCGCGCTATATATCAGAAGAAAAAATATATATATTGGCAGTATATGTTAGACTCTCTGTAACATTTAAAGGCGAAAAGAATGTAAGGGCTCCTCCCTCCCTCGCAATCCCGGCTGCCTCGCACCCTCCGAGACAGAGTGAATTCGTGTGCGTCACTCTCAATGCACAGTTAGTCCTGCGTGCGGCAACTACCCCTCCCCACTCGGGCGGTCTACACTGGGTCGTCCTTACCGGGCGCAAATGGAAAACATACGCCTCTGAACGTGTAGGAGAATAACCGAGAGTGCCGAACTGTTATTCGTCACGATCATGTAAAGCTTCAATGCGGAATCGGTTACATGCAGAGAGATCAAGAGAAAAAAAAAAAAGTCATGAAGTCACGAAAAAAAATGCCAGATTAATTTACATTTCGCGGGCATATTAGAACGTTTCGTGTGCATCGAGCGCACACAAGGAAAATTTATATCGCGTGAGAGATTGCGCTTTATGCGACAGTGTCGCATAGCATATCATGTATGCGCGAGCTCTAATTGACTTGCTGCTATCTGCGGGACGCTCTCAGCCCAGATATAAAACATTCGTTCGGCTACCACTTGAAACGGAAGCTCGCACAATCGGCCAACCTAGCTATAGAAACAGTGACTATAAATGTATCGCTTTCTTCGCTGGCTAGCCGCCATTCGGGAGGCGGCCCCGCGTGTCTGCACTCGCGGTGTTTGCATGCTGACGCCCGAGGCCACAGACGCGCACGTGCGAACACGCGCTTTTGGCACTCTCCTCGCCACAGTGCTAGATTAATACAGAAACAAAACAAAACAACAAAAAAAGCTTCGTTGCTTTCCTTGCTTCGTGCAAGCTCAAGGCGAGATGTATTTTTATTCACACGGGAGAGAGAGCGCCGGTTAAATTACCCGTGGGTCTTGGTTGTGTATACCGTGCATCGGGCAGTCTGCCCGAAGCGACAGGCGGTGACAACGGCGTAAAGTGAGCCTACTTAATTTTACTAAAGCCAACAGTTTAGCAACAGTGTATGGTGCCCAAACAAAGCTCCAGATCAACGAAACTTTTACACCAACTGAAAACAAACAAGTTATTCGAGCTGTAACTTTATTTCTGCAGTATAGTTGACTAAACAATGAACGGTTAACTGAATCATCCGCAACTCGAAGCGTAACGCTCTCAAGCCTGTCGGAAACGTTACAACATGATATCCATTGATACTGCCGTGCTTTAATTAACCAGAGTCTTGTGGCAGTAGAAGAGCTTCACATACGTGATACCCCGTTTATATTACAGGGATATATCAATATGGACTCCTCTCTGGTGGGATAGAATTTTCATCTATTCCAGCGTGAGAAGGTTTGTGAATATTTGCAGAGTTTCGATATCGTTTCTAAGGGTGTGTATGTGTTGCCGCGTCGAGGCACGAAAGTTGGTCACGTGACTTGCGTGCCACGTGGTCACGTGCGCGTTGTTTTCTTGCATTCTCGGAGTGTTTTCCCGCCACTACAGTTCGAAGAACACCGCCACGCTATCTGAAAGTCCCAACTGCCGCGTTTTTCTGCGTCTGTCGAACACGATACTGGAAATTTCTGAAGTTCTTCGAATTTCTTTACGAAGCAGCATTTACACTCGAATGCGACCGCAGTGTGTGGCACATTTCCTAGCGCATCATCGCAATATACTCACACGCGCAGTCACATGCGCACTCGCAGCGCTCACATTTGGCGCATCTCACCTTTCATCACAAACATGCCGGGATCTTTTTTTTTTCCGCGAATGCGTTTCGCTAGAGTGTACTAGAATATTTCTAGTTTCGCTGTTCATGAACAAAGGAGAACGCATGCGCCCGCCGGAACCAGTCTATAACTTTTTTTTTAAATGCGAAGCATTTCTTAGCGAACTTCTGCGACTTTGAGCGTATCTATCTATCTATCTATCTATCTATCTATCTATCTATCTATCTATCTATCTATCTATCTATCTATCTATCTATCTATCTATCTATCTATCTATCTATCTATCTATCTATCTATCTATCTATCTATCTATCTATCTATCTATCTATCTATCTATCTAGCCGCCTACGACTTTGTGCTCTCCTGGCCGTTTCGTTAATCGGATGTATACCAAAATTGGTGTGTCATAACATGGCCTTATTACGAACATAAATGACAGGTCATATCATGAAAATCATGACACGCATGTCATGAACAGCATGATTTACATTCCACGGCCTTTGTGCTCCCTGGCTGTACCGTTAATCGGATGTATACCAAAATTGGTGTGTCATAACATGGCCTTATCACGAACATAAATGACAGGTCATATCATGAAAATCATGACACGCATGTCATGAACAGCATGATTTACATTCCATGGCCTTTGGGCTCCCTGGCTGTACCGTTGATCGGATGTATACCAAAATTGGTGTGTCATAACATGGCCTTATCACGAACATAAATGACAGGTCATATCATGAAAATCATGACACGCATGTCATGAACAGCATGATTTACATTCCACGGCCTTTGGGCTCTTGCGGCCGTTCCGTTAATTTCATATAACCAAAATTGGTACGGCGTGACAAGAGTTCATGACGAACATAATGACAGGTCCTAACATGCAAATCATGAAGCGCATGTCATGTGGAGCATGATTTACATGACATGATCTGGGGCGCTCGCGGCCGTTTAAATGAAGGGATACGTACGAAAACTGGTATGACGAGACATTTCTGTATGACGAACATAACTGACACGTGGTAACATGAAAATCATGATATGCATGTCATGTATGACATGATTTACATGCCACGCTCATGGCGCACTCGCGGCCGTTTCGCTAGATTGATATACACCAAAATTGGTATTGTGCGATGTGACTTTATGAAGAACATGAATAACAGGTGGTAGCACGAAAACCATGACATCCATGACATGTATGTCATGATTTACATCATGAGTTTCAGTAGATTGACTTTCAGTAGATTTACATCATGTGTTTCAGTACATTGATATACGCCAAAATTGGTATTGCGCGATGTGAGTGTATGAAGAATATGAATGACAGTTGGTAAGATGAAAACCATGAAATGCATGTCAGGTATGTCATGATTTACATGCCACGCTCATGGTGCATTCGAGTCCGTTTCGTTTGCGTGATATACACCAAAATTGGTGTTACGCGACACGACTGTATGACGAACGTAAGTGAGACGTGGTAACATGAAAATCATGACATGCAAGTCATGTACGACCTGATTTACATGCCACGCTCATGATGCGCTAGTGGCAGTTTCAGTAGATTGATATACACCAAAATTGGTATTGCGCGATGTGACTGTATGAAGAACATGAATGACAGTTGGTAAGATGAAAACCATGACATGCATGTCATGTATGTCATGATTTAATTGCCACGCTCATGATGCATTCGCGGCCGCTTCGCTAGCTCGATGTACACCAAAATTGCTATTGCGCGAAGCGACTGTACGACGACGGTAAATGAGACGTGGTAACATGAAAATCATGACATGCATGACATGCACGACATGATTTACATGTCATGCTCATGACGCACTCGTGCCGTTTCGCTTGCTTGACACGCCAAAATTGGTATTGCGCGACGCGACTGCATGACGAACGTAAATGAAAGGTGGTAACATGGAAATCATGACATGCAGGTTATGTATGTCATGATTTACATGCCGCGCTCATTGTGCATTCCCAGCCGTTTCGCTAGCTTGGTATACACCAAAATTGATATTGCCCGACGCCACTGTATGACGAACGTAAATGAAAGGTGGTAACATGATAATCATGACATGCATGAAATGTACGACATGATTTACATGCCATGCTCATGGCGCACTCGTGGCCGTTTCGCTAGATTGATATGCACCAAAATTGGTATTGCGCGATGTGACTGTAGGAAGAACATGAATAACAGGTGGTAACATGAAAACTATGGCATGCATGCCATGTATGTCATGACTTACATGCCACGCTCATGGTGCATTCGCGGCCGTTTCGATAGGTTGATATACACCAAAACTGGTATTGCGCGATGTGACTGTATGATGAACATTAGTGACAGGTGGTAACACGAAAAACCATAATATTCATGTCATGTATGGCATGATTTACATGCTCGACTCATGGTGCACTCGCGGCCATTTCGCTCCTTTGATATACACCAAAAGTGGTATTGCGCGATGTGACTGTATGACGAACATAAATGAGAGGTCTTAACATGCGAATCATGTTGTGCATGTCATGGACGGTATGATTTACATGCCACTGTCATGGTGCGCTTCCGGCCGTTTTGTTAAGGTGATATATACCAAAATTGGTATGGCATGACACGAGTGCGTGATGAACATAAACGACAGGTCATGCATTTATATACCAGAATATGCGTTTCATTGGCATGGTGTACACTAGATTGTGCATGCATGCGTGCATGGCAAACATGCGATATATGGTGGAGTAGATGCCATGGCATGAATGATTTCATTTGGCTCAAAGACAAACAAGGCGATGTATGCAGCTCTTTGCTGGCTGCTTCGCATTACATCGATTCCCACAGTGCGTGGGATCTGCCGAATTTTTTACTTCCCCTCATTGCTATGCGCCTGCCTATTCGCGCATTCTTTGAATCTATATATATATATATATATATATATATATATATATATATATATATATATATATATATATATATATATATATATATATATATGTTTTCAGCTGGTGGACCAGCCTTCGCGTTACTCTCGCGTTACTCTGACGAAGGCTGGTCCACCAGCTGAAAACTTTAAGTAAATCTGCTTTCAAGAAAGTTTCGTCGCCCCTTCCTTGCATATAATACGTCGGGTCCAGCGTGAATGACGTTCAGAGAATTCGGTATATATATATATATACCACCTTAAACAACGTGCGATTCGTTTCTTTTTTTTTTTTCTAGTGCATTGACGCCCTTTACATGGATGCGATGCGCTAGAACGTTGATTCGATGCGTCACTTGTCGCGTTGACGTAAACGCCGCTCCAAACGCCGGGATATCTGTATATAGCGAGGTACATCTCGCATCTCGCCCGTTAAGATGTCTCGATAGATGAGCGACTCTGATACGCCAAAGGCACGCTAACAGCTACAGCTCTTCCATAGACGTGCGCATGGTTCCGCATTAGAGGGGGCAGGGGGGGGGGGGGCAGGTTTAACCGTACGTTACGTTTGTTCGTGCGTGTGCTTGTATGTATGCGTGTATATATACGCCTGCAAAATTGAAAAAACTTCGGACTGGTTTCAGCCTCCCCCCCCCCCCCCCCCATGGCTACGCCAGGGTTGTCATAAAGCCACGCGCACCGCACGAGCCATGACTTCTTATTCTTCTTTGATTTCTACAGCGCTGTCCACCATGGCTACGCCAGTGGGGGGGTAGGGAGAGTTTCACCGCAGCACCCCCCCCCCCCCCCCCCCGTTTAGTTAATACTAAGGAAAACAAGCTGCACAATGGATGCAAAAATGAAAGTTAAGCGATGCCGTGCTTCTGCGTAGACAACGACCTGCCTTTGGCCCCGGCTTTCCAAGGGTAAAAGTGGGATAAACAGTTCTTGGAATGCAACATCAGGGGTGCTCGGCCGCCATTATTGTCAAAAGCCTGCGTGGCCGTAACCCCGCGCTTTAAGCAATAACCAGACAGCTGGGTCACACTGAGTAAAGGTTAGCGAGTAGACTTGGCGTCCACATTAGGTGACTAGGGGGGGAACGCTCGCCGCCCCCTCCCCCCTTCTTCTTTGTTCGCACGCCTATAAGCTGTTCCTCCGTACGCGCCTGTTTTGAGCAGTAACGATAGCGCAGTTGGCCGCGGCGCTTTTTGAGTGAGGCGGATGACGAGGCTCCGCCGGGCCCTTCTCCTGCGCGAAACCGCAATCACCGCCGCCTACAACGACACCTGGTGTGACGAGGCCGCGGGAAGAGGGCGGACGCTATATTTGGCAACACCAGCGCCGCGACGCATCGTATACGCGTGTACCGTTGTTGTCATAAAGCCACGCGCACCGCACGAGCCATGACTTCTCTTATTCTCCTTATTCTTTTATTTCTACAGCGCTGGCAACCCTCGTGGAAGGCGTGGCGCGATGCCTCCCGGATACGTTATACGCACACATAGAACGGTTACCACGCTGCGCGCCATCATCAAGGACACACGAAAGTGGGAAACATAGAGCGAACACCGAGAGTGGTCGGAATCAAGCCGCGAAAGGATGCAGTTGTGTGCGCTTGCAAAGTAAAGATGGGAACCTACACCGCAATCACCCTATAGTCTCGCTTTTTCTTTCATAAAAGCCTTATTTCCGCTACTATATATGCGATGCCCACAGGCGCGAAATGAACATGAGCATTTCCGTTCCAGCTTCTTTTGCAGAAAACAAATACCTGCAGCCCCAACCCGATACATGACGTCAACAACTTATATTTTTCAAAGTTAACACGACCAAAATGACTAGGCTCCTCTGATAACGATAGGTCCGCCCATCAAAATATCGGTCAGACTGCCTGAGAAACTTTTATTCCTGTTCATACAACAACTGTGTGTGCTTGTTATTTTCAGTATCACCTTTCTTATTTCTTTCCTTCTCTTGTTTTTTTTTAGCTTTCCGTCAACTTCAGAGATGTTTCGCAATGCCCTAACTGCGGAGAGCTCGCAGGCCAATACCACAAAAGCTTGGACTTGCCATTAATTACCAAACCTTCTCCCGGCGTCCCAAACGCGTTCCAAAGGTGCAGCCTGCTCGGCGACCACTATGGCGGGAAGGCAAACCTTAATCCTTAATTTGTGACGCAGTGGCGTCCTCTCCCTTCCTTCTTTCCCTCCTGCTCACCAACACACCTCTCATCCACCTCCTGCGCAATTCGCCGGCCGTCACGAGCGCAGCAATCTTCTGCGACTCGAAACCTGCACTCCGCCAGCTCGCGAGGGAGGAACGAGGCCCCCTTCTTGCTCAGCGTGCCGCTCTCAGCCTGCTGGCCCTCCAGGAACGAGGCTGTGATGTGGTCCTTCAGTGGCTCCCTTCACACGTCGGCATCGCGGGCAACGAGGCTGCAGACGAACTCGCAAAACGAGCACACTCCGCCGAGACTTCGCTGACGGATTACGCCAGCTCGTTCGACTCGGCACGCAACAACCTTCGCCGGGAGCTGGTGCGCGAGCATCCTGACGCACGGGTCGCCTCCGGACACCCCCCTCCTCCCATCCCAGCCACTGGTTTCACTCGCCGCGAGCGCGCGCTTCTTCTTGCCCTGAGGACCGGTTCTGTGTGGCCCGCGGAACGCAGGCATCGTCTTCGCGGCGCCGCTGCACCGAACTGCACCGATTGCGGCGCGATCGAAACCCTGTGCCACCTATTGTTTGACTGTCCGTCTCTCAACACTGCGCGGAAGCGGCTCGCCATGAGTACCGCCTCGTCGAGGATGCCGGCCTAGTCGAACGAATTTTCTAGCCGCTCACCACGGTGACTCGGACGCCCGTTCTCCTGCCCCCCCACCCCTTCACTGTTTTTTTTTTCACTCATACCTTTCTTTTTCTTCTTTTACCATACTCTTTTCACTCTCACTGTCCCTTTAATCCCCAATCCCCCGTGAGTGTATCGGTTGAGGTGTCCTCACTTGAGAGACAGTTATCGTGCACTCCACACCCAATTTCCATTTTCATTTCCTTCTTCCTTTTAAGAATCACCTCCCCCCCCCTCAGCCTCACTCCCCTTCTCCATCCCCTCCTACTTTCCATCCTCCTCACCTTCACTTCGCTATACTGTACTACACATGGCAATGCTATGCTATACCCTCTCCTTCATCCTTTGCCTCCTCCTCACCCTGATTTCCTTTCTCACCCCTTACTATACGGTAGAACATATGGCTATGCTATGCTGTAGCCTCCCCCTCCTCCTTCCCTTCCTCCCTGCCTTCACATCTCTACTCACCCTCACTTTTTTCCCACCCCCTTGCTATAGTACACTATACAGGATATGTTATGCATTACCCTCCCACCTCATACTTTTCCTTCTCACCCTCACTTTCCCCCCTCTTGCTATACTGCACTATACATGGCTATGCTATGCTCCACCCTCCCCTCTGTCCTTTCCCTCCTCCTTACCCTTACACCCATCCTCATCACCCTCGCTTCCCTCTCTCACCAATTTGCTATTTATGCCACACATGGCTATGCTATGCTTTACCTTCTCCCCTCCTCATTCCCATCCTCACATCACTCCTCCTCACCCTCTCTTTCCTGCCTCCATGCCATACCGTACTATACATGGCTGACTTATACATGGTTTTGCCTGCGTGACGCCATACATGGCTATGCTATGGTTTACCCTCTCCCTTCGTGCTCTCCTTCCTCCTCATCCTTACTCCCCTTTCCCGCACCCTTACTATATCATAATATACATGGCTAGGCTATACATGGTTTTGGCTACGTGACGCCATACATGGCTATGCCAGGCTTTACTCTCTCCCCTCCTCCTTTCCTTTCTCCTCACCCTGAAATCACTCCCCTCACCCTCACTTCCCTTTCCTGCCCGCTTGCTATACAACATGGCTATTCTATACATGGTTTTGCCTGCGTGACACGTACCAAGCGACGTGAGACGATGACGACAGCGTACGATGACAGCATACGACAGTCCAGGCCCCTTAAGTGCTCCGCCCGTAAATCAATGGTCCAGTATTTGTGATCGCACTCACTGCCAGTTATCCCAGTAGTGCCGAGATACAGTTCCGAATCGAGGAAAATTAAAATAAATTTTCACCATTTCTTTCTGCCGACGGCGAGTGTGTTTGTAGAAATGATAACTATTAAATGATCTACGATAAGTAAAGTAGTTGTTAATTAATATTTTAATAATTGTTCTGCTAAGATATATATCTAACTGAAAATTCGCTCCAGAGCAAGGCGCTACGCGTGAAGCCTTCCGAGCTCAAATAAAAATGTCGAAGTATCTAATTGCGCTTAATAATCATAACAGTACTTCGGGCATTACGAAGGTTAGTATGGTCAAGGCATATATCGAAGAATAATAAAGCCCGATCACGGTGTCTTTCCACCTTCGGCGCGCGAGCAGCGCGGCCTTGCTGCTCAGTCGGTGATGTTCGGTCAAGGACACTGTGTGGGTGTGAAGTGATGGAAACAACAAAGGCTGGACTGCGCCGTCTCCGCTGAACCACAACAGCGTCCCGCGGCTGTCACAAACGTCCAATACACACACGCGCGTATATATATATATAAGAAAACGCGAAGATCCCCTTGAACGATACAACCGATTGCGAAACGGCGAATGCGCAGCCCCATCTGCCGCTGCCTCATCATCAGCTGCCCCGGATTGTGCCAAGAAATTGAGCGCCACATAAGCTGCGGAAATAAAAACAGCCCTATACAATCAGTTCAAGTCGTAATAGGCTCCAGCTTGCGTCGAGATGACCAAACACACACAGCCTCACTGAAGTATATGCGTAAGCGTATACAGCTCGTCCCTCCAGATATGCTCCTATGTGTATATACTATGAGAGTACATATAGTATATAGACCTGCATACTTTTCTGTGTATATTGCATACGTACAGGAGTAGTACATATAGTATGCTTCTGTATGGAGCAATGTATACACTCCTGTAATGCGTACCCTCGTCACAACGCTCACAAATAGGTCTGCTACAGATAAACTTCAACAGAGGCATACATCCCTCCATTCAGATAACAACCCTCCCTCCTCTTCTCTCCTTTGTAAAATGAACTATCATAGCCGGAGTACCCCTTTCTCGCCGGCATGTTCTACAGCTATACAGCCAGCTTAGATGGAGTCGACGAAGGGGTGACGATATTCGAGAGCGTAGGGTTACTTATCAAGTCGTATACCCCTGTACAAAGCTGATTCGCGTGAACCCATACAATTAAATGTGGGTGACCGGATGCGTGCGAGGACTCAAGCGTGCGAGGACTCTTACGGAAGGTTGGGTTACAATGTTCGAAACGGCGATGCTGCCGCCACAAAACTTGCCGAAGAATTAATCTCTCCCACTCGTAACCTTAAAGCGAAACTCGCAAGATGATTACTACACTCTCTAGATATACCACCCCTTAAAGATTGGTATAAGATACGTTGTTTCAGTTAACAATTTTCCAAAGATCTCGAATCCTCTCGTATATCTCCGTTATAGTACGATTGAAACGGTAATGTTTTTTGGAGCACATTTTGACAGCTTCAAAGAGAGATAGAGAGAGAGACAGAGATAGAGAGAGGGAGATAGATGAAAAGGAAGAGCAGGAAGGTCAACATGGTGCTAGCACAGTACTCTGGCGCTAGTAACCGGCTTGCTGCACTGCACAGGCGTCTGAACATAGGGGTAGGAAAGAGGACGCATGGAGAGAGAGATAAGATAAAAAAAGGAAAAGGGAAGAGAAACGCACACAAGGGAAGGGTTTTCCAGTCAGAGTCGTTCACCGAAGAAAACGCAGTATAGCGTTTGCATAGCCTTCTTCTGCGGCGTTAAAGGAGTACTGACACGAATATTTTCAGTTGTCGTTTTTTTTTGCGTCAAATGAAAGGTCAAGCCCTCAAGAGCCTAGAAAAGGTAGTGCTAAGCGCGACTGCGCCCTGGAAAAGTAATTACAGTACGTTTTTAAAAGCTAGTTTCGGTTCCTACTGTACCCTGACGTCACAACACGGTATAAGCTTCTCGTCACGTGCTCGCACAATATATAGTGACGTTTCCACGGCCGCTCCGCACCGTGGCTCCGTTGGTGACGCACAAGCGGCCATTTTGGAAGTTCTGATGACGCACAAGCGGCCATTTTGGACGTTTTGTACCTAACGTCATCACAACTAGATAGACTGCTGCGTGAAGTCACCAGAATTTGTACTGTAGCCTGACGTCAAGCTAGTGCCGATGTCAGTAGGTGCGCCATGGAAAAATTGACTTTATTATCAAATTAAAATATCTTATCAGCATTTGCTGAGCTTCACACTTGCTCAGAGCCGTCTCTGCATACAGGAGATTTGCATGGCAGAGTAAGCTCGCCTTCGAAAAAAAAAAAAAAAAAAAAACCGCCAGACCTGCGCGGAAAGCGCAGCACAGTCACAGCGAAAGCTGGAAGAGCGGCATTTCTCGAGCCCGTTATAAATTCTCTTGTGGCTATAATACAAGTACATTAGCAACGTACCCACTACGCCAGAAATCATAATTTTTGGGAAGTTGGGAAGCACCCACCACGACATTATTCGTTATTCTACGGAGAAGCGAGGTGCCATCTGTAAGGCATTATGCGCATTTTGTTGATGCGACGGTTGATGACGATGAAGAATTATGGCTGAGCCCTTTGTAATGGGTTGGAAGCTTTAAACGACCCACTATTTACGTAATTCATATTGTGTGAAGTCCGGTCGTTATTTAACTGTCCCACCACGCTTTATAACATACGTTAACCGGAGAAACGGAGAGAGAGAGAGAGAGAGAGAGGGAATCAACTTAATTGAGAGCCTGAGGAAATGGATCATGGGAGCCTTATGGGCTTCCTTGGCAACCAATAGAAGTGGACTTGCGAGGAACCCACTACGCTCTAAATCATCATTATTTTTGTGAAGTAGGGAAGCAGCCACTATGCAATTTTCCTCATTGTGGGGAGAACCGTGGTACTCGCTAAACACCTGTAAGTCATTATGTGCACTTTGTTGATGCTGTGGCTGATGACGATGAAGAATTATCGCAGAGGCCTTTGTAATGGGTTGGAAGCATTCAACAACACACTCGTTGCGCAATTCACATTGTGTGACGCCCGGTTACAGAATTCGCGTTTGTGTGACGCCTGGTTGTTATTTTACTCTTCTACCACACTACATTACATATGTTAATGTGGTTCCTTCCCGACATGAAGCCTGTATAGGGTTTTTTGCAATGCAGTTTCAAGCACCGGCATGGACTTGAGGTAGAACACTGGGCTCCCACGCAGTGGGCCCAGGTTCGAACCTCGTACCATCCTGGAAATTTTTCTTATTTCCTTTTACAGCGAAAGCTGTTATGAGATCATTTCACCGGCCGTTTTTTGGCACCGTAGTTGTCCGCCGCCGGTGTCCGTAACCAGTATCGCTCGGAATAAGAAAAAAAAAACGAAATAAGAAAAAAAAATCCAGGATGGAACGAGGTTGGTCGTCCAAATTGTTGAGCGCTTTTCAAAGCGATTGTATCTGTGATACGGCAGCTTCAGGCTTCTGCTGAGCAGATATGACGTCACTGTTGCTCGGTTTCGCAGTATTGAACAAGTCTGCCGAAGCAAACATAAAAAAGAAGACTAGCTAGTGAATGATTAGTTAGCTCCCTCAACATTCGCATTTATCATCTAGGTGATTTCCGCCCTTTCCCGAACTTCACATGGTAACGCGCAAAACAACACTACGTTTCACAGCCGGTATATTATTTCACAAAGCGCAGCCCGACATATATATAAAGCCAGCTTGTCAAAACAATTGCGCGATGAGGACTCGTTCACTCCCACGCGTGAGAAAACAACGTGATCATATTATTCCGAGAACTCGAAGAAAACGTTGTTTCTGGAATCAATTGTCGTTTCTGTCATTCAAAAAAATGGTTAAAGAAACCTATTATATTCAGGTTGTCTCTCTTTCGCGAAAATGTCAAAACGTGTAGCAGTGTATGTGGTTGTGTAAAACCGAATCAGCAGCTGTTTGCGCCAGGCGCGAGACATTAAAGTTCAATTTTAAATTCAATTCGATTTCACTTTATCTCAGGTGTCACCTGAGAAGAGAGGCTGGAGGCTGCGATCGCATGACGGGCCTCGGCGCTCCCGCCCCCCCTCCCTCCTGCTCCCTGTTAGCAAAAGGTGTAACATAAAACACACACACACACACACACACACCACACACACACACACACACACACACACACACACACACACACACACACACACACACACACACACACACCACACACACACACACACACACACACACACACACACACACACACGTTCACAACGTTGTGTGTGTGTTCAGACAACGTTCAGAGCTACACACACAACGTTCAGAGCTACATATTTTCCATCGAGACAGCATGATGTATGCGGTAAATCTTTAATGAAGCGAATTAGTTAAACGGACAAAGATAATAAAGTGCGACATATCTCTAAACACATTCGCTCGATCAATTCGCGCAAATAAAATGCGGAATAGTTTGCCTGACGCACTCGTAGGTAATGATGGTTGTGCCGATATTAAAGGTGCGCTAGATATTCACATATTTTTGTAACAATGTATAAGAAATTTTGGTACGAATATCTTCTGTTTTTTCATTGTATGGAGAATTCATTGTTGCTTGCATTTTGTTCTTGTTTACCAATAGTGCAAGTGAATCCGTACGTTACTTGGAATGTTACTGTTTGCTCTTTATGAATGAATACCATCTACAATACGCCGTCTGTAATGACTCTATTAAGACTGGGGTCGACAGTATTGAAGAATAATAATAACAAATAATTGTTATTTGTTTGGCGTAAATGTGTAAGATAACTGTTTAATTTCTTGTCTGCTGGAACGCCAGTCGCCGAACCGCGTCATTTACGGATTTCAGAGTGTTTTCGAACGCTTGAGTTATCATTTGAGTTGGAAAGAACGCTATCAAAATTCAAATATGAACATATATATATATATATATATATATATATATATATATATATATATATATATATATATATATATATATATATATATATATATATATATCATTGTTTTGGACGGTCCCATCTGCGTCCGCTGCTCACCAACATACATACATACATACATACATACATACATACATACATAATCTCCGGTTGTTCCATTTGGCTACAAGTCATACAAAACACACGTGCGTGATGTTTTGAAATGCTGAAATCCACACCAGGTGATATCGTCGCGCTTGAGCTGAACCTGCTGCTCGGGCCTCGGTTCACGCCACGTGACTAGAAAGGTCATGTCTTTCTTGTTTTGTCGGCGGTGATGGCCCGTTTCGCGTGTTGTTTGCACCGAGAACAAAGGTTATGAGCACAGGGGATTACACAAGCAGCGTTGAATCGTGTGCTGTATGACGACCATGTTTTTGTTCGGCCACAAAAGCTGACGTCACTATAACCTCGGCGATCGCGCACGCCATTTGATCGGTCATCGCGGTACACACTTGTGCGCAACGGCCACGAGCAAGTGCGCAGAAGCCTGGCTGTCGCAGGTGCGACACAGTTCTGTTTGAGACAGCTCATCGATTGCTCGACTCGGCACCAAGAAACATTGCCGCCCCGTCGCTTGGCACGTCGCTCAGGCCGCCAACTCGCGGTGACTGCAGGCGAATATTTTTGGACAGCATGCAGCGGCGAGATGACGCAGTTACGCTTCCACTGCCACGTCAGTTGTCACGTGTCCGCCACGTCACTAGTGGATTTCAGTCAACATAGCACGGATCTCGTTGCCGTGAAGCACATCTCCGAAGCGGCTCCTTAACCCTTTCCCTACCGAGTTTTCTGGCCGAAAACGATACAAAAATAGCCATTTTTTTGCCTATTTGATTCTACGTGCCTTTAAACATCTAAAAAAATTATTCAAGGGCACTTTATTCGCAAGATACACGCGAGAGATTTTTCTTTGAATGTACAGAGGATGAGGTTCACAGCACTGCACCACGGAAAGTGTCCTAACCTCTCCAGTCTTCGGTGCAGATAATGTTACCTTGAAATTAAAAAAAAAAAAATAACGCACGGACAAGTGAGTTCGGGAAAACAAACATTTGACGCGCCGGTGGGCGTTTGCTTACATGCAAGGGCGTCTATATACAGCCGATACGTCGAGACGCGTGGTCGTCGTCCGAATCCGATGATTTAGCGAAACTATATGCTGCTATGTGTAGTCGCCGCCACACACACAGGAGAACTGAAATTCTTCATATCATGAAACTTCGGCAAACAAGCATTTTTTTTTTTCCTGAACGGAGCTGTTCCGGCACGCGCGAACCGCTCGCGCGCGCAGAGGAGGTTCCCATTTTCTAATTCCGTTTACATGAATCGAGTCCTTTCTCAACCAAAATGCGTCCTTTGAGCGTGTTTTTAAATTTTTTTACTGCGCTATCTCTTGAAGCCAAAGAAAACACAGCAAATTAATTAGGGTATACCTTAACTGCGGCGTCCCCAAAGGCTTGTTTCCTAGTGGACGAGCCCAGCTCGTCTTCAGATACGAGAGGTATAATCTGTGTGGACGAGCTCAGCTCGTCTTCGGTAGGAAAAGGGTTAATGTAACATCAAAGGCGAACATCATACGTTTACCTGCGTTTCACAATGGTCTAGTGGTTGTGGTGCTCGAGTGCTAACCCGAAAGTCACGGGATCGAATTCCGGCAGCGGCGGCCGTGATACGATACAGGCGCAATGCTACAGAGGCGCGTGTATGCAGTACTCGCTGATGGAAACAGGACAATTTAGGGCTAAAGCGACGCACATACTTTCGTTTCAGTTCAGGTCATACTCGCGTAATTTCGACTGGAACGTGTACATCAGAGCCATCATTATCTTTAGAGACCAAATTCCTATAGCGACAGGACGTGGTTATCGTGAGAAATTGTGCATACTGCAGTCACGATACTGAAAAAATTTGATGTCTTGTTTGAATACTCGAGTACTGTACTTAGATTTAGGTGCACGTTAAGGAACCTGCAGATGGTCGAAATTTCCGGAGTCGTCCACCGTCACTATGGCGTCCCTCATAATCATATATCGTGGTGTTGGGACGCAAAACCCAAAAAATTATCAATATTGTTTAACTACATTAGTAAAATTTCACTTCTGCAATGGTTACAGCTGGTTACTGTCACGCATGTTGGAAGGAAATTCGGTGAGCGAGTAAAGACACGAAAACTATGGAAAAGTGTCAATGTTTCCGCACCAGTTTGCCGTCACCGGATTTTAAAGACGCCTACTCAGATTGCATGCTTTTTTTTTGGTGATCGGCAAGGGAAAAAAAGTTCTTGATTCTAAAAGAATTAAGAACTCAGTGACCTTTATTAAACATGGCATGTTTAAAGAACTTTCGTTGAGCGAAAAATGCCCCAATTATTATAATTCACGCATTTATGTTGTTGAAACCTATTAGAGCGAAGCTTTCCCTTTCGAAAATTGGTTTCACCTTTCAGTCAACTATATGAGTCACCCACCAGCCACCACAGGTGGCTGGTGGGTGACCATTGGCAGATTCGGAGCACTTCCGGTAGCAGTTTTTCTGCTCCATTCGGAGCAAGTCTGTTCCATTGGCAGATTGAGAGTGCTCCCTGTATGTTTCACTGGCAGACCTGGAGCAGCTCCTGCGCCAAATTCACTCCACGGAGCAGCTCTCTACTCCGCGAAGAGCGGCGGATTCGACCGGAAGTCGCAAGCTTCACGCGCGTGCGCAGAGCGTGGCGTACCGCGTGCGCGATGAAATGCGCTGTCCGATCGCGTCCGTTCTCTCCGCTCGCGCCCGTGAAGGCGAAAACTGCGGGAACCGCTAAGGCTTCCCAAGCAACGCTTAGCGGCGCTGCTGCTCTTGACAGGCAGCACCATCTCTGGCAGAAAAAGAGAAACTGGGGTGTTAGCAGCGCGCGTTTTCCCTTCTCTCCACCGCGTTGCCGCTCGCTTTGCACGTGCAGAGCTCTCGCGGTGCACTTGCGCCGCCTCACAATGTACCGCTTGCAGTGCGGCTTCAAAAGGATTTTCAAGCTTGACTGGCACTTCCGAAAAGCGAACTTGATGAAATGAGAAAGTCTCGTCAATCACGTTAACGGTGAAGAGCAGACGATCGATAACAACGACGCCCAACTCAAAGCGAAATGCATTTCCCAAGTCGCGATTACACCGTGTAGGACGTATACCTCGAGGTCTCATTCTGTCACGTTAAAGATGAATAATGGTCCACATGCACTCCGAAATGAAGCCGTACACGCCATCGATGTTCTGCGGCGTGGACTACGAATCATATGATTGTTGTTTTGATATGGCATGCTTACAGTAGCAGCCGTGTACTTTCGTGAACAAACGTTTGCGGCGTGCGAAAAAAAGATTATACGGCCATGGCACTGCTTCCTGAGAAGGTTAGAGTCAAGTCCTCCGTGCCGCTGGAGAATCACCCGCCGATTAAGACGCGAGGCAGCTAGCTGAGCTTTAACCACTGTGAAGCAAGACGAACTGCTCGCCTCGTTTTTTCGGCTCTCGCGTCATGCTTGCAGTCTCTTTTTATGATATCGACTTGACAGGCGTATAAAACCTGCTGCGTGAACGCGGCTAGAAAATCGCACAAAGTCAGAAGGTGGTTACTTCAAGGTTGCAATTGCAAAGCATGTATTAAGTGCCAGTTATATTTAGCGGCTTAAATATATATCACCCTAATAAAGTGACAAAAACAAAGCAAACCTGCAGAACGATGTCAAAGCTTGCTGCAAATGCACAGACGTCCGTTCCGGCGTGATAAAGCAGCCTTCCCGACGCGTGAAATGCAGGCGCCGAACTTCTGACGATGTGCCGAGTTCAGTTGAATTCAACCAACCGCGCAATGCTAATGGTATAACGCGAATGTGAACGTTCAACAATGACTGGTAGGTCTCACGAACACGGGGAATCAAAACACAAAGTTGCTTCACCTACAACCGTAACTGGACTTTAACAATGCGAGAAGACAGCGAGTAATCATTAATGTAGTTGCTGCGTGCATGCGCCGCGTTACTTACCGATTCAGGTAGTCGAAACGATCGAACGAACGAAAGCGATGAACTCAGACAGCCAAAATAGAAGGCGAGACAGCGCTGTCAGCTATCCACGCTTGCCGCCTTTATTTCTCGTACGACACGCCCGGGAAACGATACAGTTTAACACGTGAATCGCGTGCCTTGGTGTTGTCTGCACTGTTGTGGCTGGCCGCTAAACCGCAATACTTCGGACCACGCTTGCGCTTCCGCGGGGTCGCTTCTGCCATCGCTGAAATGCGCAGCTTCGCACAGCAAGCCTCTCGGTTCAACGTACCCAGCTCACGGCCCCCTAGTTACCCGCACCGAGCATCCATGGCACCGAGAGAAGAACGCGTGGGCACGTGCGCTACCGCTACCGTGAAAGGGGCTTAGTCGGCCGCGCCGAAGGTTCAGAGCTTTCCGACAGAGCCGCAGCGCGGCTGGCGCGGCGCTGTCGTCGCGCCGCAAACTTGAGCTTGGGTTCCCTATGAGCGCCCCCTGCCGTTTGCTCTGGCGAGCGCGCTTGTGTTCCATTGGCAGATTTCTTCAGTTGCTCTCCGCCGGAGTGGAGTGCTCCGGCGTAGAGTTCGTCGGCCACTCCGAACCCGCCAATGGAATTCACCATCTGTCACCTCGCGTTCAGGCTCGGCTTAATAAGAACAGCAGCAAAAAAGATTTAGATCCTTCATTACCTATGGTTTCATAAGCATTCCCACTAACGTGAATGAAGAACTGCTGTCCAGTAAAAAATGAATAATAAAAAAAAAAGACCCAGTGCTGCTCATTAGTATATATACCTTTCAGTCTACATATACGCCTTATGTCGGCGAATAACAGCACACCTTCATTACATAGACTGCATGCGCTTCTGTGACCATGTTCGCGTTTTCTCAGCGTGCTCAATGTTCGGCCTCGTCTTTCAAACTAACGCACTACATACTACAATGTCATTTATGCTGCCGGGCTCACGCACTCGCATAGTCATTATAATCTCCCCGAATGCAATTTTAACGGTCGAAAAAATCAGCAGGCGACGCTACGCATAGTTACCGCACGAATGACATATGTCCGCGTCAAACTTTCAGCTCGCGCCGACATATTGTAACACTTTCAGGCCGGCACGTATACTGAACGTAGCGTGATACCTGCAAATTCTGACATCGCGTTGTTTGTCTTCGACGAGCAAAAGCTTCGTGTTAGCCCTTTCCATATTTTAATAAACTGTATACTGCGATTAAATTCAACGCGCGTCGTAAATAAACAAGGAAGCAAAACCTTCCCTCGTCCCTCTCCGCTTCACCTCCATAAGCTCTGGTGGTCTTACGTGCAATCCTTCAAGTACTGTATGTAACCATCTTCAGCGGTGATCCGTCTCGTTTAGCAAGTCAAATTTAAGCCGCTATTTGCGTGCGCCACGAGTGTTTTGCGTGCGCCCGCTTCTGCACAGCGCATGAACTGTGAGCAAGGCGCCCATCCGCGCGCGCCCCATTCTCGACTGCCTACCACCCCTTTTCCTCTTTATTTTCCGAGCGTATGCGTTTATAGAGTATATGGACGCAGCCGTGTCGGCCCGTGACTCACGCTCCACACTCGAGCGCCGCTGCTGCGCACTCATCATGCAGCCGGAACTACTGCGCACGCTATATGTCTTTAGGGGGTGGCAAGGGTTGTTGTTGCAGTCTTTGGGGCCAAGTGCGAAGGAGTGCACGTTCGCGTCTTCTTTTTTAGCACGGCAATGAAAACCGTGACGTTAAATATCACTCCCGAAAAATTCTAGCGGACGTCTATGCCGAATTGATTTTTTTTTTCATTGCTGGGGTTTAAAGGGACACTAAAGAGCAAAACGATTTTTCTCATATTAGTGAAGTACTCTTTCACGATACCAAAAACACCAAGGTTGCTGCGAGAAGACGCTTAGTAAGCCAGAAAACGCGCAAAAACAAACTGTGGGTGGCGACGCCACATTGAACTTTCCGCACCATTCGCCGTGACGTCACATGTTTTGACGGCGCCTAACAGGTACTACGTAGTTCTAAATCGGTAAAAATGAAGTACATTGTCCTGTGAGGGGGCCATAGATTTAACATACCAAATTTGGGGTGATTTTGTTGAGCAATGGCGCCAAAATACGTTAAATACACTTTGAAATCGCTGACGTCATGCGGGGAGATTTCGGCGCGAAATTTAAGAATGAAACTTTGAACTTGATTTATGTCTTTTTTTAATAAACCTATGATGGCGAAATTAACGACGTTAGAATTCTCAGAGCACAATTGATCGATCTAAACCGATTCATTGTTTCTCTTTAGTGTCCCTTTAACGCCCCAAAACCCCGACATGATTACGAGATACGCCGTAGTGGAGGGCTCCGGCAATTTTGACCGCCTGGGGTTCTTTAACGTGCCCCTAAATCTAGGTACACGGGCCTCAAGCATTCTCGCCTCCATCGAGAATGCGGCCGCCACGGCCGGGATTCGATCCCGCGACCTTCGGGTCAGCGGTCGAGCATCATAACCCCCAGACAATCATGGTGGGTTATGCCATATTGACGTACTAAATCGGAAGAAAGAGTCCTGGTACACTGGCCGAGTCCGTCCTCAGCACAGAAGGCATCGAAGGCGTCGCTGCGCTTTTTAAGGACAACCGGGCTTATAGGAACAGAATTTAAACAATCTCGTAATCTGCTTTCTTTACTTATTTTTTGTTTTCCGTTCCTTTTTTTGTGTGTGCGTAGCGTATTTTCCCTATTCTCTTTCATTCCCCCTTGTTCCCCGGCACAGGGTAGCCAGCCGGTCTAAGAACTGGCTAACCTCCCTGTCTTTCAGCTTGTTTCCTTCACTCCTTCCCTACGACTGGCGTGTAAGATTATATTGAAGGAGATACAAGTGATAATCACAGTGACTTTCGACACACCCTGGAGTATGCAGCGGCCCAGCTCCAACTTCAAGACACAAGAGTGGGCAGTCCAGCGGGCCCGAGAGGCGGCGACGATCGAGGTAAGGCCTCGAAGTCCGCTCAGTGGGAGACCTGAGCCCGGGTTGTTAAACACCACCGGACTCTCAATAAGGTTGTTTCCATCCAGCCATGCTGACTCCTCACCCGACATCATGAGGATGGTTCTCCGACACCTTAAGCATGAAAGGGAATATTGTCAGTCATCGGACTGCAGCACGTATTCGCAAAGTAATGAAACCCCGAGGACAAGGACGGATTTTTCGAAAACTGTGCCTTCCTGAGATACGATAGGTTGGGTGAGTGAGTCTCAGAGTGCGTGAGCGGGCTGCTGTTGGCTATGTTTGCGAGCTCGGTTAGAATTGCAACGGATGCGGATCCCTGGCGCCGACGCCATAGGGGGTCGTCGGGAGAAGTTGCTGGAGAGCTGTGGCGGTTTTCCCGGAATGATTGCTTGGATAGCTTGTGTCAGGGAAGCGAACCGCAGCAGAGGATTCTCAGGACGGTCAGGCGGGCGCCGAGGTCCAGGCGATGTGGCCGCGGCGACAGAAGAGCAGAAGCGTTGGACGTAACCCGATATCCCCCTTCGGACGTCAGCAGTAACGGCCAACGCGGGAGGTTCTGTCGAAGGAGAGCGTCGCGCGGATTCCTTTTCTCCTAGCTGAAAGCAAGGAGAGGGAAAGCGTATACTAGTTGTATTATTGTTTTTCAACTGAGCGGGAATGCCCCATTGGAAGACGGAACTAGAGAGAGTTCGCTGGGCGCGGCCCAGGTGGACGGTCGTCGTGAATAAACGCTGCTTTCAACCAGACTCTGGCTCTTCCTTCGCGTTGCCAGCGTGCACTCGGATCACCGAGGGGCTGTCGATACCAACCAAACCTAACTGGGTGTTTCAAGAAAAAAGTCCGAAAATCCTCAAACGTAAGGGAAATGAGATACTTGCTCACTACAATCATAATTAGATTAACAGAGAGCTGAGCTAGTTGGTACGTATTCATTCTAAAAAGAGACAGGGCGTGCAAACACGGACAAAAGCCGTTTCTTTTCAGCCGTTGTGCGTCTCTTCAGTTGTTAGTCGGCGTTTGTGGTGTCCTGATCTCTTTCTTTTGTCCGTGTTTGCACGCCCTGTCTCTTTTTAGAATGCATAATTAGATTTTCCGTGGCAGCAGATATCTTAAGACGACTATACACAAGCATTGCAGCATTAATTAGAGAAATTAAAATAATGAACTTTTTAGTCATAGTAGATGCGTGGTTGAGTCAAATGGGAGAATCGAAGTCCTTCTTGCCAAGAGCCCATTGCCGCTTTGAGACTTCCAAAAAGCAGCCTCTGATAATGAATACGGAGCGCTGAAAGTCAAGCTAATTCACCGGCGAAACCGAAACCGAAGCGC
This sequence comes from Rhipicephalus sanguineus, assembly GCF_013339695.2. Taxonomy (NCBI): domain Eukaryota; kingdom Metazoa; phylum Arthropoda; class Arachnida; order Ixodida; family Ixodidae; genus Rhipicephalus; species Rhipicephalus sanguineus. Next base: position 122,821,646 of record NC_051178.1, on the reverse strand, counting down.
CAATGAGCGCAAGTAACAGACGACCAGAATGACGTCACTTTTTCCTAAAACGATTACGGTGGTGGTGTTGTTCTGCATTCGTCAACCTATAGGCATGCTGTGCGTGCTATAATCACGAGAGCAGCACGCGCACACACGAAGGGAAGTACATCGATGGTTGATATAAAGGCACTCGCTCATTCCTGATGTCTCTGAAGAGTGCGGCAGTTGCACTCTTCTGCGTTTAAGTGTCGCTTTAGCCACCAAAATTGCTCGGATTCCATCACTCTGTAAAATTTGCTAGACGCGTCTCTTTTTGAATTTCTCAAAGCGGCAATGGGCTCTTGGACTCCAATTCTCCCATTTGACCCGACTGCCTGTCTCCACTAATTAAAAAGATAAATAATCTAATTTATTTAATTTCTGTTGTAATTTTTTCTCTAGCCATCTTAAGATGCTCGCCGATACAGATAGAGTAAATATGAAGGCAGCGAGCAAACATCGCATTTTCCTTATTAAATTCGAAGGATCTTTAGCGAACCCAAGGCACTTTGAGCGTTTATATCTACGTATCTATCTGTCTATCTAGCCGCCTATACGTCTGGGTGCTCTCGTCATCGCCTGCTTAGCTTGGTTTAGACCAAAATTGGCATGGAAGGCTAAGAGGCTTTGCCGAATATGACTGTTTGGTCGTGACATGAATAACGTGAAAATCTTGTCGTGTACGTCATCAAACCCTTTCCTCCAGACACGTGTGGCACATACCCGTATACCGCGGGCCACGGTATAAGGTCACTGACAGTTTATATCTTCTTAAAGAACGGCAAGAACAGACATTGGTAATTTAAATGCGAGAACGTAAAGAAAAACCGACATCGATAGCGATGAACCGACAAATGCAAAGAATAAAAATCAGGATCCCAGTAGGAATCGAACCCAAGCATCCTACGTGGCATTCAGGTATTCTACCCCACAGCCACGCCACGTCTTGAAACTGCTTTGGAAAAAGACCCTATGCAGGCGTAATGTCGGTGCAGTGTCAATTGTGGTTGCAGCGATGGCTATATATATCTAATTTTATAACAAGGGAATAAACATTACATATGTACTCATGACAAAGGCCTCATAGAAGTCTAATAAACATTACATTTGCATTCCTATGATTCAGCAAGTTATATTCAAGCGTTGCTCGACCCTGGAGGTATACGCTAACGAAAGTTACGTATTATATTCACATCATAGCACCGTAAAGTGCACTTCTTTTCGATAATACTACGTATGTGCTCTAACGTGAGAGATGACGTGACGTCAGGCCATAAGTTACCCTTTAAACGCCAGTGTAGTCGACGTGTCTGGTAAGCCCACGATGTGTACACAACTACTACGCCTACAAAAACACGTCGATCCACCTCGTAACGGTTGGCTCAAAGCCAAAAAATGCAGCATAGACTCGCTGATTGCTTCGCATGAAACCGATTCCCACAAGGCGTGGCATCTGCCGAATTTTTTTTTCGAGGATTTTCGGACGCATTTCTTGGAACACCCTGTATATCTTCGCGCTGCCAACCATGTGGAAAACAGTATTCCTTTTCGAGGTGGATTCCGCAGCAATTACTTGCCGCATCTTAATGTCCTAGACCTTAACTGCTGACTATACATGGCTTTTCTAAGCAGAAGCGGACAGGAAATCAGCTTTCGATATAGTTGTGGTTACTGAGATACTCTCCATTAACTCTTATCCCTAATTCTTCCCAATCTAGGGCCCTGAAAACCTCCTGTAAACACGCGGTGAATAGCATTGGAGAGATCGTGTCTCCCTGCCGTACGCCCTTCTTTATTGGGATTCTGTCGCTTTCTTTATGGAGGACTATAGTGGCTGTGGATCCGCTGTAGATTTCTTCCATTATGTTTATATAGGCTTCGTCGATGCCCTGATTCCGCAGTGCCTGCATGACTGCTGACGTCTCCACCGAATCAAATGCCTTCTCGTAATCTATGAAGGCTATGTATAGGGGTTGGTTGTATTCCGCGCATTTCTCTAGCACCAATGGTCTTTTCATTGGTCTCTAGACCAATGAAAATATGACAAATGCGGCTGGAGTAAAAGGGAATGGCAAATGAGAATGGATAAAAAGATGGTTGATCCCTCCTTCATAGGCATCGGAATAACACGAAAGTAAAGCGTGCCCTTACAGAAGTAACTGAACGTTTACAGAAGTAACTGAATTGATATAAGAGAGTTTGCACAATGTATATTGATATCTGGCAGCTATAGCACAGTTTACCGTGTACTTAGCTTTAGGTGCACGACTGCACGTTAATGGTCCCCAGGTGGTCGAAATTTCCGGAGCCCTCCACTACGGCGTCCCTCATAATCACATCGTGGATTTGGGACGTTAAACCCCAGATATTATTATTATTATTATTGCACCGTTTAACGTGGATGCACCCACTTTGATGATTGGTGGTACATCTCCATCCGGACGACTAACGTCCATTTTAAATGATTAAACAAACCCTTGTGGTAGCTGTAGTAGTTAACGGTGAAAGCGTAATCAGAGAACGAGGTGTGATAGCCGGAAGAGCGTCGCATATTGAACGCTGAACTTGGTCGCCATCCCACGGCATGTTAAAATGTGATTGAACACCACGGCCGTACTAGACGGAAACGCAAAGCGCGTCCTGCCGCCCCGGTAGCCCAGCCGCGATTTTTCTCGGGGCGAGCGCGTCAGCGGTGAACGTGGTGTTACTGGTGTTACAGCCAGGCGAGGCAGGCGCGCGTCGCAGAGCTATTTTTGGTTTGGATTAGCGTGATGCTGTGAGCGAGGCCGACGCTTTTACGACGCTTGGTCTAAGATCGCCACCTCGCGGTGTATTAAAGCAATGACAAAATTGAACTGCTATTGAAAACGTGCCGAATGGGATGGACGCGTAACGCGTTACAGGTGCTAATCGCGGAGGCCACAGTAATGACGAATTACTTTACTTTACCGCTCCCAGAGGGCAGCACCACCCCGCCGACCGGGAGAGTGGTAGATATAAAAGGCGCGTTGGTAAAGCCTCTAGAGTGTGTGGATGTGGCGCAGTGGATAGCGTGCCCGGCATCTGTTGTTGCGGACCGAGCGGTCGTGGGTTCGATGCCCGTTGACGGAACTTTTTTCTTTGACATCTGATCGTGTAAATTTTTCTACGTCATTTCCGTGACGGAAATACGTCACTGAAGTTTTGGAGGACCCCGGCATAAAACACTTTCGTGTTAAAAAAAAACGCACAAACCCACATAGTCAAACAAACGTTCTCACAGTCACATCGAAACATAAATGACGCGTTGCACATAAAATAGACAATTTAAGTAACACCATGACAATGTATGAGGAAATGACCGAAGTGCAATTAATAATCTCCTTAGTAATGTCGCTAGTCACAGTTATTTCGCAACAATATACTTTATCGTTTATGCACCCGCCGTAGCATTTTCCTTACGGCACTTTCAAGCAATTAACAGTTTTAAGCACATATATACAGCTGTTTTGTGACGCCCTTAGTTCGCGCCTTTACATGCACTGTCTCTCTCTCACTCTCGCCACACCTAGAACAAATCACGGCGTGCAGCCTAAATATGAGTGCAGCAGTGATTCTCATCAATTAGTTAGTTGCGTGCACTGCAATCGTTTGTTCCGCTCGCGCGTCGCCAAACGTTGGCGCCATCCGCCGCTGTCCGTACTCCGAATTAAAGGCGACCTGTAACACTGCCGTGTTTAATCTCGTCGTGCGCTTGCCCCAGGTTTGTATGTATATACCAGACGTAAACGAGTACGTTGACACTGTGCGTAACTAATATTAATGACGTCGTTTGCGCCAGCACGCTTGCGGTCGCTGCGATCAGACGACAAGGCAACTGATGAATACAAGGCCGCTTATGATTGCTCTTCCAACGCGGCATGGTGATTTCAAAGCGCCAATAGTGTGCGGAACAGGTAGGCGGCGCCCTCTGTCCGGGGTTCTGGCTGCTGCGGCTTACTAGGCTTGGTCACAGTAGCGTAGCCAGCAATTTTTTTCAGAGGGGAGGGGGGGTCAACCATCCTTTATGCATGTTCGTGCTTGTGTTTGTACGTGTGCGTGTATATATAAACATGTGAAAATTGAAAAAGTTCGGAGAGGTTTGAACAACGGAACACTGAGCTGGTTTAAGGACTCATCATGATGTGTTGGCTTGTTCTCTTCTACTGCGTGCGAGTTTGCACGCCAACCCTATTTCATGTCGAGTCAATCTCACGCATAGCAATGTTACGCTGCGAAACTGGCGAAAATTATTTCGGGAGGGTGAGGCTGAGGATGTAGCAACCCTGTAAGCGTGCGCGCGTGTGCTGTACAATTCTGTGGAAATTTCGGGGAGAGAAGTGGCGGTGTTTGAACCCCCCCCCCCTCGCCCCTGGCTACGTCAGTGCTGTCTTACTAATGTTTCCGGGGGAAACTCGGACGGTATACTGACCGTTTTGCAACGCGTGTGCCCGTTGCAGCCTCCGCCGAGAAATATTTGCGACATTTGTGGCACAATGCACATCCTGTCGCACGGCCGGACGCAAGACCTCGGCGCCGCGCGACAAAACAGCAGCTGCAGCGGCGTCGACGGGCGCCAGGCAGCCGCCAGCGTGCGTAGTATATATACGTTGTTTACGCGAGCACGCGGCGGGGCGCATGTCCGGCCTCTTGAGGTCATGACGCGGCTGTGTATACATGTTAAAGGTCGCCGTGCCACGAGAGCATTATGTGCTCGTTCGAACTGTTTATACGCGGACCGCTCGCTAGGCCGTTGAATACAGCCCGTATATATGATGCGAGCCCCCATGCTACGCCCGCCGGAACAAAAGCGCGCTCCTCGGACATTACACGAACACACGTATACACTGGCACCGCTGTAAGAGACGTGTCGCGACGCCTGGCTCCCAAACGTCGGAAGGTGCAACATGTCGACATCGAGACAGCGGGAAGTGACCGAAGCCCGAATGATATATACTTCTCCTTTCGCCCATTGTGCGTTGTGTTCTGTTATATGATTACACGCGTTGTTGTGGAACAAGAGTGAGGTGTGTGCATATGTCTAACACATAGAGCTGTATGTTTGCACCTGCATTCCAGTTAGCGAGTATGAGAGAACGAAGAAACAGATGGAAAGGCAGTTTGATTAGCCAGTTCTCATACCGGCTGGCTGTCCTGTGCTGGGGATATGATAGAAAAGAGATGTCACAAAATAAAAGGAAAAGAAAGAGGAGCAAGAGAAATAGGAAAAAAAGAAGGAAGGGAAGGGATGATATGACACTGCTTAAGGTCTGTCTCTTAGCGAGTATAGCCAGTAAACATAGCCAGTGTTTATAAGTACGCAGCCAGTCTTTGACTCGCAAAGTAAAATGTGTTCGGATTACTTACTGCCCTCGCCAAAAGTTCTAATAGGTCGTTGCGCACGTTCGCCTTGCCTGCATGCAGAATTTAGCCGGCTTCTTTGGACACCTTACCAGTGTCATAAGCTCTGATTGGAGTTTTAGAATGGGTGATGAAGATTCTGGTGGATGGGTTCGTGATTGCCGGGGCAATCGCCGCCATCTCTGCCTCCTATGGTGAAGAGTGTCTCACGCTACAGCTCGAGATTAGCTCGCCTTTGTCACTCACTATACTACTGCAGCGTAGTACCCTTCTGGGTACTCTGCCTCATCGGTGTACTACTCCTTGTTCTTGGACGAGGGAGCTTGCCCATAATGGACTCACAGGGAATGAGATCAGCAATGAGATCACCCGAGTACTCACACGCCGGGCCCCTGCGCAGGCAGACTACTCCCTGTCCAAAAAGCGAAACTTGAACACATACAGAAAAATTCTAGAACACTACAGAATGGGCAAGAGAACCCCCCCCCCCCCCCTCCCCCCCCCCCAAAAAAAAATCTCTCAGAAAGAAGGAAGAAGTCATCTGGGGAAAGCTGCAAACGGGTACCCAAACCCGTATACCCTAGCAAATGGCATCCTGAGGTGGACACTTCCTAATGCGAAAATTGGCCGCGTATCTGCGTGCTTCGCTGCAAATGTCGTCCAAAGACGATAGAAGAGGCGCTGCGTGAGATATGGACGCCATCTGGTAATACGTGGGGAAACATGAGTGCTGTGTTGCGGGCTGGTAGTCCCGGCGCAGCAGCAGGCGAAGACCGGCGGTGACCAACGCGACCGGCGGGGACGCCAGCCAGCCCGAACACGCGGTTTGGCGCGAAGCGCCGAAGCAGAAGAAACGTCCGCACTCAACGAGTACTCTCCACACACTCTTTTATTTACACGTCGTCTGGGTAAAATAGGAATGCCAGAGCGGCGCCCCATGGAATTCGTACAGTGCAATACTGAACCGAAACCGAAACACAACAATGAGCTCGTGCAGAGGGCACGGAGGAAGGCCTTTCAGCGCAGTCGCATTTTCAGCGCAGCCTAAGAAACTAGGGTCTCTAGAATTACGTATCTATGTATTTTCTATTAAAGGAACACACCACCTAATACTTACCTAGTGATATTGTGCCTCAGATATGCGTAATGTTTGCTTTTTGATCAACAATGTACACAAGTATGAACCTAGTCAGCCGTTCAAGATGGCTGGCCCTTGGGCAAGTGGTTCAACTTTGGCCGGGTCGCTGAATCGAGTGACGTGCCGACAAACAGAGAGACAGACCAAAATTTCTGCGTTTAAGTTCCCCAAGAAAGACTATCGTCTTTAAAACTGTGGAGGCGACCCTAGAACACATGCTCCGGGCCTGCCCAGCGCTAAACGGTCTAAATGGGAATGAAGAGTCACGGGAATCCTCCCTCCAGAGCCAGGAAGAAAAGGACCAAAGACAAGTCATCCGTCAAGCCCAGGCCGCCGCCGGAAACTAACTGGTTCCGGCCGACGTCTAGGGGGGAAGTAGACAGTGAAAGGGGGAGCTGCGTCTCATCTCTATCACCCCTACTCTCCGACGGGGGCAAAATGGTGCTTTCTCTCTCTCTCGCCGAAAATGTCGTAGAAGGGTCGAAAACGTCATAATTTACGGACAAGGTTTCAAAGGGTCTGCTAATACGTAATCAAGGTTTTAAATAAGCATGTATGGTCTAAATAAAGGAAGCTGAATTTCTTAGTCCAACTGCTCGAAACAGAGACCTTCGCCCGGAAAGTGACCTGAGATTCTACAAGGTCATGAGGGACATGCTGTGGGGCACTGTGTGGAACATTATGCTGGACATTGTGTTGGAAAATGTATGGTTACAACGCCCTTCCCTTCCCTTCTTACTTTCTCTCATCCAAAACGCCACTTTGAGGGGGAGAGACTATGGCAGCAGGCACTCGACCTGAATTTATCTCTCATTACACACCCTTCATATCCCACTCGATGCGGCACGTCGACATGTATAGAGGTTCGACACCGGGTCTTACTTTTGTTCGGGGGGTGGTGGATTCGTCCTGGTCAAATTCTAATATAGATTTTAGTAGCGATCATTACATACTTATGATAACTCTGGTAATGGCTAATAAAAAGGAGCGCACATTCAGGTTTGTTGACTGGGATGCAGAAACGAAGATGAGGGGAGTGAGTTGACCTTGACACAGTGGACTGGTCAGCTTAAAAGTGACGTTGAGGCGACCACTAAGAAAATTAAAACAAATATTGACACAGAGCAAATGGGTAGTCGTCTGGCGCATTTGTTAGAAGCGAAGCAGTCAATGTTAGCTAGATGAAAGAGTCAGAGGTTGAACAGAGGGCTTAGAAAGCGTATAGCAATGGTAAATCGGGAAATTGAATACCATTGTCGGGTATTGTGCAAACAGCAATGGGTGAAGAATTCTGTTGATGGTGGCATTAAAAGGGGAGGCGTCTGGAGTTTGCTGAGACATTTACTAGATGAGACAAACACTAAATCTAGTCAGAGGACGGTGATATGCTAAGTTGGTCCATGAGGCGTGTCGGGACTCCACGGAGGAGGAGGAGCTGAAGGATTTGGCTGACACATACCTTTCGTTGGAAACCTTGCAGGATACACCTGACGTTGTTTTGAAATATCGTGGGGATAAGAATAGACTAATGGACGAGGAATTTACTGAAAGAGATATAAGGGTGGCGTTGCAGGATCTTAATAGTCGATCACCATCAGGGCCGGGTGGCATTACAAATAAAATGTTACGCAATTTAGAGGAGGGGTCTATTGCGTTCCTTAAGCGGGAGATAAAACAGCGGATGGAAGGAAGGAAGGAAGGATCTTTCCCGGAAGAGTGGAAACTTGCAACTACAGTTCTCACACCAAAATCAGGGAAGGCCATAGGGCTTGGAAATCTCAGGCCAATTTCGCCGGCATCGTGTTTGGGGAAAGTCGCTGAGCATGTCATCTTAAATAGGGTAACGAGTTATGTTGAGGTCAACGGGGTCTCTTCACACTAGATGATAGGATTTATGCCCGGCCTCTCGACTCAGGATGCTATGATCAGGATTAAGCATCAGCTACTTGATCGGCGGACAAGGGATACTATAAGGTACTACTTGGACTTTATGTTGAAAAAGCTTTTGATAATCTCCGACATTCCTTCATTATACGGGTGCTGTCGGACTTGAATCTGGGGCAACGGCTTTTCCATTTTGTTGAGGCTTTCCTTGTGGATAGGAGGACTTGTCTCAGGTTAGGGGAGATCAAGTCGGAAGTCTTTAAATTGGGTTGTCGTGGTACGCTGCAGGGATCCGTACTCTCGCCTATGTTGTTCAATCTGGCGATGCCAAAGTGAGCTAATGTACTGGACACTGTCGAGGGTATTGGATATACTATCTACGTTCATGACGTTATTGTATGGAGTGTCGGAGGTAGTGACGGAGAGCTTGAGGCTATGCTGCAGGAGGTGGTAACGCTTACGGAAGAGTGTTTGGGTCTGATGGGCTCAAGTGCTCCACTAAAATGTCGGAGTTGTTGATCTTCAAACGTCGTAGGCCGAAGCATTTGGGTACCGGAAGTTGAGACTTGCATTACAGTCCATACTAGGGATGGGTTACAGATAGTAAAAGTAAAGGCTAACAGAGTCCTGGGTTTGGTAGTCGAAGCAAATGGATCGAATAATACAACCATTCAGCGTACTACCAAGAGGACGGAGGAGGCCATAAGACTTAACATAAGGATCTCTAATAGGTATAGGGGATTAGGCGAAGAAGGTGCGATGCGGTTAGTTCACGCATTTATTCTGTGTCATTTCTCGTATGCGGCAGCTATGCTAAATTGGAAAAGGGGGGGAAAAGACAAATTGGAAGCTTTGATTAGAAAAGCCGTTAAGGTGGCGCTTGATCTGCCTGTCCTGTGAGTGCGTCAAACGATATGTTGTTGCGGTCGGGTTCGCAGAATATTTTAGATGAAATTGCCGAGGCTCGGCGTACGGCACAGAGAGAGCGGTTGCTAGGTACACCGGCGGGTAGGTATATCTTGTAAATGGAAGAATCGGTGGTTGTGTCGCGCGATACGAGTTGAACGTGAACATTAGGGCTAATATAATGGTTCGCCCGTTTCCACGGAATGTGCACTCTGTGCACAATGTAGGGAGGCGAATGGCGAGAGCTTTGTTTTGAGAGGCAAAGGATTAGGAAGAGGTGTCTGCGTTTGTTGACGCGGCAAGGATTAATGGGAAATATGCTTACTCGGTGGTAGATGGCAAAGGGAGCGTTGGAAATGCCGCTTCCGTTTATACAAAGGATCCGGGGATTGCTGAGCAGGTGGCTATTCCTCCAGCACTCATTGATTCAGGCAGTCTTAAGTGACTCGCGATCTGCGATTAAAGCCTTATCGAGGGGAGTTGTTGCCGAACCGGCTTACAGACCGCTGCACAGTAGGGACATCACTTCGCGTACAGTTACTTGGTTTCCGGCGCACATGGGGTCACTGGAGGGAGCCCCGCGTAACCTCAATGAGATGCCGCACAGGGAGGCACTAGGATTAGCGTGCCGTGCATTCCCTGAGGAGGTTGGATCTCCCGCTCCTGAATTTAGGCACCAGATGTTAACTTACATTGATATCACCAAGCACTATTACCTAGGGCGCCGGGCATTCCCCTTACCACATTCTTGATTAAACAGGCCAGGCGGTTGCATTAAGGCTTCTGTAGACACGGACGTACTCTAGCCCGGTCGTTATGAGTAAAATTAATCCGTACTGCGAGGTTTCAGTCTATTGTAATAAATGTGGGGGTTTGCTTGATTTAGACCACATGCTCTGGCGCTGCTCGCCGTTGGCCGGTGATGGTTCTCGAGGTGAACAGTGGTGGCAGCGGATGCAGCACAGTGACGTGCTGGCGGACCAACTCAGGCCTGTACAGAGGGCCCGTGTGGCGGCAGAGGCGCTCGGCCTCTCTGTCCCGACGTGGGAGCATCCTCCATCAGTCCCGGAATGAATCGATCCTCAGGACCTCACTAAAGTTATTCATACCATACCATACCAAAAAAGAAAAGGCATGGATAGAGACAGGCGATTCACAGAACATGACGTGTCCTCTAAAGAGCGCTCGGGAAGTGCTCGGCTCGTTTACGGTATATAAAATAAACGCCGTCTCAGAGACGCCGAAGTATGCTTTGGTTCTCTTCTCCGTCTATGTCCAGCCATGGTGCATATTTTATGAATCTGAGGTGCCAACATGATTAATCCAGAGAGAGAGATAGAGACGAAGGGGAAAGACAGGGAGGTTAACCAAGCTTTGGATCGGTTCGCTAACCTACACGTGGGGTGGGGAAAGGGGGAATAGTAGATAAGAAAGACAAGGAAGAACAGGAGTAAGAAAAACAAGAAATGAAGAGCGAACAAACACAACACGAACTCGCGCTGGTAGTTCACAAACGCTCGTGAAGTACGGTCGACTTCCAGTAGCACAATAGGGCTTCCGCGGCCAGAAACGTTGCAGCGGAGTCATGGTCCCGCTGGTCAGCTCTAGGTCGGAAAATACTGAGAACATTACTTGGCTTGGGTAGCGGGAACGCTCGTGGAACTAAAGACGATGTCCTTTCCCCTCCCCCACCCCCACAAAAATAAGAGGGGGAAGAGGGGCGAGGAGACACGAACAAGCAAAGAGGAAAAGGTGTCACACCTTCTTTCTTCGCAAATGTACACTTTTCCCCTAACCGCTACAGCATTGCTTACTTTAAACCAGAAACAGCGATAGACATCTCGCCTTTCTTAATTGCAGGACTTTCAAAGTCTGATATATATATATATATATATATATATATATATATATATATATATATATATATATATATATATATATATATATATATATATATATATATATATATATATATATATATATATATATATATATATATATAGTTGATATATATATAGTTGCTCCGCACGTACATATATACCTACAAAGAACAGGAAGAGCCGCCACTTGTAGGGTGGCTGCACTAAAGAGGAGGAAAAAGACGTGGTTTTGCCGTCGCCATTATGGCCGCCTTTGATATGCGTGTAAGCATATTGGAAATGAACTTGGGCCTAAGTGTGTGTATATATATATATATATATATATATATATATAATGGTGCACGTGAAAGTTAAGACGCGCGGCACACGAAGAATTATTGAAACGTATCTCGAAAAGCGCCCACGGCGAGGCATATTGACCGAAGCGATGTCCATCGTTTAGGCTTTTGTTCAGTGAGGCAGGGTCCGTGATTAATTATCGGCTTTCTAGTATATATGACCCTGTTTAGCGCACCCTACGGTCGGCGGCTATCGCTCGAAACGAAGATTTCCCACGTCTACACCTCTCTCCTCGTTTCGTTCGTTATATATAAAGCAGCGGCTCGCTCGCTGTGAGCGGCATACCGGACGGGGCTATCTTTGTTTGAACCAGAAACGAGGGCGACATCGGGGCCGCGGAGTAAGTACGCCATCACCGCGGGAACAATGCTCGTCGCACGGCCAACAAGAACGAGGACCGCGAAGAGAATGGGCCGGGGCCCGCTTCCGCGCACCACGCGCACAGAGAAAGGAGCGATTGATTGGGTTGTTGCGCGAAGCAGCGAGTGGCGCTGGCGGCAGTCGTCGTCTTCTCCTCTTCCCCGTGCAATTATAAATCGTGCTTTTGTATAGTACTGGCCGGGCAGTAGCGGACCCCCTTAACTGCCATGCTGCACGACGTCGTAACGTCGAGAAGGTGTACAATGTCAGGAAACTGTCTCATGTATTCGGGTTAATGAAAGGAAAAAAAAAGTCACTGTTTCACCGCAAAGGCTAATCAATGAATGCGATAGCAACAAATGGTAGTGTTACACGAAGTGAGGCTGGCACCTAACTGTTTTGTGGCCGATCTCGCGTAACCACAAAACGCTAGTGCAAGAGGATACGGCCGCTCCAGGGAGAGATGCTCTCCGCATAGTCACTTCGCGTTGAGAGCGCAGCACGTAGAAGGGTGTACGAGCCGCCCGCTGTGATGGCTTTCGAGATAGCGCGCGCGCCAACGATCGCGACCGTGCCCTTAGATTCAATGTTCACGCAACACCCCCCCCCCCTTTTCCCCACTTCGTGTCTTTTCATAGTCGTTAAAGACGGGCGGGGCGTTTCCTGTCTGCTTCGACGGCAGGCCTCCCGAGCGGGGTGATGTTATCGCATGCACCCTCCGAGCGACGGAAATGGGCCGGCTCGTTTGATATTTGCTTCGGCCGCGTTCGTCGCCCCCGCTCGCGCGCTTTTACTCGCGGTAGAACATATAATGCGCGGGGGGATCTTATCAATTTGGACTTAATACAGGAAGGACATGACGGCGACGGCGACGGCAAGAACCCGTCGAGACTGTCCATACAATTACTATCGCAATAAAAAATCAGCGTAGCTTGCCCTGGAGGCGCAATGCTAAAGAGACAGCAGCGGAGCTGATAAGCACACATATGTAGTTCTGGCTTTTGCTGTTTTGCTAAGTTTTGCAAATTTTTCTCTTTATTCCTTCCTCTATTCTCATTAGGGGGGGAGGCTGCCACCCACTCTCCCTTCCTGCGCACGCCCATGAGGCGAACGTAACTTCGGTGTGTGTTGCCATGCACTTCATCTGCGTATACAACCTCGCCACAAAGTGCAAAAGTTCGTGAATCTCTCCAAACAGCATCAAACCGGCTGAAGTATTAAACATCTTAGGATACCAGGCTATGTGAACCATGAGTGTGCACGTCGATGACATCGAAAGCAACCACGTTATTGAACATCCTGAAGTGAAAGGTCTCTATTCGGCAACCGTTCATACACTTAATGCGCACCTTCAAGACGGCGAGCTATCAGTAGTAGTGCGCTTCTTTCTGTCTCGTTCTTTGTCCCGATTTTAGAGCGCAGCTCTGCGTTGAGCGGCGTCGCCGTCGTCGTTGGCGTAACCAAGTGAGCGAACGCTGAGCGCAGCGAGCCGCTGTGTTAGCGTCAGCAGTGCCTCGTGCCTGCTCGCGCTTCTTGTGACAGCGCAACGCATGCCTATCGCGCACGGGCACGAGAAAGTGGGTTGACCTACGAGGCTTGGGAGAAGAAGCAGACGCGCGTTCGTCGAAGGGACACCTTTTGCGTGGAACGCTCTAGCGGACTCTTAGATTTTGGATTTAGTTTTCCGGGCCAAGTTCGCCCATAATAAACAAGTTTTAGAGCGCAGCGGCGGCCGTTCCTGCGTTGAGCGGCGCCGGCGGCGTCGTCGTAACCGGCAGAGCGAACGAGGACGAAAGAGATGGAACGCGGGGCGCAGCGGAGGATGAAAGACGGCGATAGCGAGGAGAGCGCGAGGAGGAGGGAACGACAGTGGCGAGACGGCGAGACGACGGGTTCCGCGGCGGCTACCCGCGGCGCCACAGTACTGCGCAGCGTCGTGTGGTCGCCGATGATGTCATCACTAAGGTATGCGGCGAGGGCGGGCGAGGGCGTCCACCTTGGCGTCCACCGATACCACATATGAAAATAAAGCGCTGCATGAACGGAGGCCTGTCTGAGCGGCTGTTGTGGAACGCGCCCATGCGCTGCCTTCCGCCGTCTCCTGGTTAGCGAGCAGTCGCGCCTCAAATTATCGTAAATTTCAAAACGCCTAAACCGCTGCTCTCAGAATTCGCGTTGGACAGTATCGTAATCGTCGGTGAATTTTTTTCCCTTCCTCAAGTATCAAGTACACGCAGAGCCCTGGCGCAGCCAAAGTGGTGGTGGGGGGGGGGGGGGGGGGCATGTGTCTGAGTGCATATATATATATATATTATATATATATATATATATATATATATATATATATATATATATATATTGTTAAGCTGTTTATTGGACGGCACTCGGCGACAATTCGCTATGGCGACAGTCAAGGCCAAAGCACGGGCTCCGAGAGCGAGCGGCGTTTGTAAGAGGACGACCCACTAGGAGCCGCTGGAGAACGCAACCGTTAAACAGTACGAAATGCTTCGCCACAATTACCCCGGGTACGAAAAGGGAGCCGTCCGGCGACCTAACAGCTCGTCACTATGAGTGGGTCATAGTAGGCCTTGAGGCGCTCCACGTTGACTATGTCGCGCCCTCGACGGCGCATGTCCGAAGCTGGTTCGATGGGTTCGATCAAGTAGTTGACCGGGGATGTGCGCTCGACGACCCGGTATGGGCCTTCGTATTTCGGCAGCAGTTTTGAAGAGAGGCCACTTGCAGTGGTAGGGACCGAGAGCCATACGAGCGATCCAGGGAGGAACGTGGGCTCAGAAGTGGTGGTGCCATCGCGAATGCTCTTCTGCAGCTCTTGTTCCTGCGTCGTAAATGTCTTGGCAAGCTCGCGACACTCTTCAGCAAGCCTGGCTGTGTCGGAAATAGGCGCACACTCAGATGGATCCGGCTTGTATGGCAGTATCGTGTCGATGGTGTGTGACGGGTGCCTTCCGTACAGTAAGAAGAAGGGTGAAAAACCAGTAGTGCTCTGAGGGGCGGTATTATAAGCGTAGGTGACGAAGGGCAGAATAGCATCCCAATTGGTGTGATCGGCGGCGACGTACATTGACAGCATGTCGCCGAGCGTGTGGTTAAAGCGTTCGGTTAGGCCATTCGTCTGCGGGTGGTAAGCAGTAGTTTTGCGGTGAACGGCATGGCACTCTTTCAGAATGGCTTCCACGACTTCCGATAAGAAGACACGGCCTCGATCGCTGAGAAGCTCTTGGGGTGGACCGTGACGCAGTATGAATCGGTGTAGTAGGAAGGAGGCAACATCGCGCGCTGTAGCCGCTGGGAGGGCAGCGGTTTCGGCGTATCGCGTTAGATGGTCAACAGCGACGAGGGCCCGGCGGTTACCAGCCGAAGTCAGAGGAAGTGGTCCATACAAATCGATGCCTACGCGCCCAAACGGACGGTTAGGGCAAGGTAATGGTTGTAGACCTGCTGGCGACACGTGCATTGCAGGTTTTCGGCGTTGGCGATCGAGGCAGGAGCGAACGAACTTCTGCACGTAGCGGTACATCCCACGCCAGAAGTATCGTTGTCGAATGCGGTGGTAAGTTTTGGATACCCCAGAGTGCGCACATTGCGGGTCAGAGTGGAAGGCCTCGCATATTTTAGAACGCAGACTGCGGGGTATCACTAGTAGCCACTGGCGGCCGTCGGCGTTGTAATTGCGTCGGTGCAGGAGGTCGTCACGAACGGCGAAATGGTGGGCTTGACGACGCAACGCGCGAGTGGATGGTGTCGCCGACGGATCATTGAGCAAGTCGATCAGCGATGTGATCCATTTATCCTTGCGCTGTTCGGTAGCGATGGTGTAAACGTCGATTGAAGCAACAGCTATGTGAGATACTGAGCAGGGGGCATGGTCGTCAGGCAAGGGAGAGCGCGAGAGGGCGTCGGCGTCAGCGTGCTGTCGTCCGTTGCGGTACAGCACGCGGATGTCGTAGTCCTGCAGGCGAAGTGCCCAGCGGGCGAGACGGCCTGAGGGAACCTTCAATGACGACAGCCAGCATAGTGCATGATGGTCGGTGACGACATCAAATGGGCGACCATACAAATAAGGTCGAAACTTTGTAAGGGCCCGTATGATCGCCATTATCAACGTGTTTGGCCACCCTGCCGTTCGTAAGCTGCAGGCCGAACAGCGTTTGCGAGAACGGGCTCCGAGAGCGAGCGGCGTTTGTAAGAGGACGACCCACTAGGAGCCGCTGGAGAACGCAACCGTTAAACAGTACGAAATGCTTCGCCACAATTTATATATATATATATATATATATATATATATATATATATATATATATAGATATATATATATATACAGGGTGTTTCAAGAAATGTGTCCAACTTTCTCAAAAAATCAGGAAAATGCGATAATTGATTGCTGCCTTCAAAATTGGGTTTTCTGTAGTGGCAGGGATTTTAAGATGGTTAAAGAAATTATTTGAGACTGTAATTAAAAAAGTTAAATTAATTAGCTTTTTAATTAGTGGAGTTAGGTGGTTGTGTCAAATGGGAGAATTGAAGTTCTTCATGCCACAAACCCAACCCTACTTTGAGATTTCGAAACAGTGGCATCTAGTAATAATTACGAAGTAATGAAATTCAACCAAATTCAATGGCGAAACCTAAACAGAAACATGGAAGAACGCAACTGCCATATTCTTCCGAGACGTCCAAAATGAGTGAATTACTTTTTCTGTAGCGCTAGGCATCTTAAGATGGTTAGAGACATGAGTTGGGACAATAATTAAGAAAATTAAATTAATTAACTTTTTAGTTAGTGGAGTTAGGTGACTGTGTCAAATTGGGGAATTGAAGTTCTTCGTGCCAGAAACCCATCCCAACATTGAGATTTTGAAAAAGCGGCCTCTAGTAATAATTACGAAGTAATGAAATTCAACCGAATTCGATGGCTTTCGCTGTTGAAAGCCGTTGCATTTCCTTGAATTTCATTACGCCACAACAATTACTAGAGGACGGTTTTTCGAAATCTCAAGGCTCGGATGGGTTCCTCGCATGAAGAACTTCAATTCTCCCATTTGACACAATCACCTAACTCCACTAATTAAAAAGTTAATTAATGTAACTTTCTTAATTACTGTCCTAAATGATGTCCTTAACTACCTTAAGATTCCTGCCGCTACAGAAAAAGCAATTGTGAAAGCCCCGAGCAAATATCGCATTTTCCTGATTTTTTGCGAAAGTTGGACACATTTCTTGAAACACCCTATATATATTATTACACGCACACACACACACACGCTCGAACATACATAAAGGTTGGTTGAACACCCCCGAAAGAAAATTTCTGTCTACGCCCCTGACATGCACGGTAGCGAACCGTTGTCGTTCCCCCCCGCTGCACCGCGCCACATTTGTGTACTGCGGTGCTGGGTTTCGCACAGTCGAGGGAGGCCCGAGCTACGATGCGGCACACCGTAAAACATTCAGTGTAGGAGGTGCGATGTGAAGATGTGACGTGAATCGGATGTTGTTTCGCCCGATGCCGGCAAGATACACGATGACACATACACACAGAGACGCATCATATCATTCCGAAGAAATGAGTCACAGCGGTCATACCGTCCTTAGCACGGGCCCATGGATATATATATATATATATATATATATATATATATATATATATATAGAGAGAGAGAGAGAGAGAGAGAGAGAGAGCGACCAGGGACCAACCAAGCTAGAGTTACTGTATATGCTACCTTTAGGTAGCAGAGTTGCGCATAAGTCTGGCTAGCAACCGCAGCTGTGCGGTGAAATCGCACTCCGTTTTTGCAAGCGACATGCCTACCGTGTCGCCGATTAACAGGTCTGGTGTATCGAATACCGGCAATAAACGTTGACTATCGATGACTAGTGTAAATTCAGTTCGCTGAGCGGCGGCACCTAAAAATACAGAAATTGGCCCGAGCGTCAGCTTCTCCGCAATGCATGGTTGCTAGCGGCGTTTGGAAGACAGATGCGCAACTCTGCTACCTAAAGGTAGCATATACAGTAACTCTAAACCAAGCAACAGTAGAGCGCCATCATTAGGGTACACGCCGCGACATTGGGGAAAAGCCAACGTATATACGTGCGCTCTGCCACGTTGCTCGCGAGTGCGCTGGGTTGGCGGGAGTCTAGGTCACGGACTCAACGAGCAGCGTTGCGTGCCTGAACCTATCTGGCTCGTCATATACGCACGATCCAGTATACCTTCCGTGTTTTACTTCTCCGTGCGCTCGATCCACTCGTCCTTGGCCCCTTCTCGGGCAGTGTTTTTTGCGCTATACTTATGGCTACGACCCTCCACACATCCACTGCCCCTCGCAGTTTTCGCAATTCTGTGGCCGTCTTAATTCTGTGCGGGTGTCGTTTTTAACTGAGAAGCTGTTTAAGCTATAGCTGTAATTTGTGCGGCCTATCAGAAAACTATCGTTATCATGTATTGGTATGTGTCACAGAAATTGGGCGATTCCCACTACACACCACTGGTTCACTAAGAGAGAGAGAGAAAGTTATGGAAAGAAAGAGGGAGAGAAAATATTGAGAAAAATAATGGAAATAAAGACATTAAATATAGAAAGACAGAGAAATATATAGAGAGAAAGAAAAAGAAAGAGAAATACAGAAACAGAGAGAGAAAGAGAGAGAAAAAAAAGCAGAGTTAAAGGCAGGGTCGTTTTAGGAGAGGCGCGAATGCTCGGTCCTGGAGTTTGGACATCCGTGCCGAAACTAACCCAGCTAAAGCCCAGCAACAACCTAGAAGCAACCAGATTAGACTTCAAAATCGTCCAGTTTTGTTGTTTCAAGCCTTGCGCGACTTCTTGCAAGCCTCGCCATTTGTTTTCTTCTTTCTTTTTCTGTGCAGGCACCAGGCGCCACAAGTGTCTCAATTATCGGTAAACATCAGTAAGTGAGTGAGTGAGTGAGTGAGGAAGTGAGTGAATGATTCAACTAGTCGGTGAATGAGCGAGTGAGTGAGACAGGGAGTGAGCGAGCGATTCAGTGAGTCGGTGAGTGAGAGAGGGAGTGAGTGACTCGGTGAGTGAGTGAGTGAGTGAGTGAGTGAGTGAGTGAGTGAGTGAGTGAGTGAGTGAGTGAGTGAGTGAGTGAGTGAGTGAGTGAGTGAGTGAGTGAGTGAGTGAGTGAGTGAGTCGGTGAGCGAGAGAGGGAGTGAGCAAGCGAGGGAGTGGTGGAGTGATTCAGTGAGTGCGTCGGTGAGAGAGGGAGAGAGTGAGTGATTCAGTGAGTGAGTGATGAGCGAGAGAGGGAGTGAGCGATTCAGTGAGTCGGTGAGTGAGTGAGGTAGTGAGTGAGTGAGGGAGGGAGTGAGTGAGAGAGTGAGTGATTCAGTGAGTGAGTGAGAGAGGGATTCAGTGAGAGAGAGGGAGTGAGTGAGAGAGGAAGTGAGTGATTGAGTGAGTGACCTCGAAACTCATTCGAAGTGCGTGTGGATGCACTGAGGACTAAAGACGAAATATCTGTCCAGGCGGACAAAATTTGCAAGGAATTACAAATAAATTAATTTCCTAATTGAACGACGTTAATTTCTTTGGCATAATTACAAACACCACGACACGCATTTATCGGGGAGTATCGTTATAATAATGCAATTCGGTGTGTCTACATTTCACATTGGCCACAAGCAGCCAGACGTGACCATGTTTGAAGCGTGTTTGCAACCGCTTCCTCCTTTTAATAAGTTGTGCAAAAGATAGGTGGGTGTTCCCTTTCGGCTTCTTTAATTTACACACACACACACACATACATACATACACACACATACACACAACCTATATATATATATATATATATATATATATATATATATATATATATATATATATATATATATATATATATATATATATATATATATATATATATATATATATATATATATATATATATATATATATATATATATATATATATACATATATATATATATATATAATGTGTGGTGTGTGTGTGTGTGTGTGTGTGTGTGTGTGTGTGTGTGTGTGTGTGTGTGGTGTGTGATAGGTTAAGCGCAGTGCTTTCTCGCCATTAACCTGGAAAAACAATTAGAAGATAGCTTTAATTAGCGCTATCACTGAGAAGAGAAATGTATAGTCATTGCATTCTATAGGTACTAACTTATGGGGATGCAACATTATTTTTGCAGCAAAGGGAGCGATGTGGAACGAGAGAGAGCTATAAAGGCATAATAACACTTAAAAGAGAGGAAGACAACACCGTGCATCAGAGAGCAACCAGCTGCGGTAACCGGCATCCTAGCTGACATTTTAAAAGTTAAGTTGGACAGGCGACACAATGCCAGATAACAGATAACTAAAAGATATAACCGACAAATAATTGTTCGAGTGATGGGATGACTGTCACAGGATGGCCGGGAAGCGCTGCCAAGGGCGGCAGAGAATTATGGGCACGGCGTAAGAAGATAACGAGTATATACGACAATCAAGATTAATTTTGTTTCTGTTTGTTTCTGACAACGGCACGTTATAACACATGCTTTATTAAAAGCTCAATGAGACAAATGTTCTAGCAAAGGAGCTGTCTCTGTTCTCTTCGGTCATTTTTTTTTTTTTTTTGCACAAGTTCTGGTGCTTTGGATTACGCGGTTGTGTATCATTATATAATGCTTAGGTAGGCGCAGCGTTGTTGGCCAGTTAATCTCCATGTACATGCTCGCTACCAAATCAGGAATGCGCGCCGCGCTACAGCGACAGCAGAATGTGAAAGCCCTCCGGGCAATGTAGCCGAAGGAACTCCGAGTGGTTGCAAATTTCCATCTGACACCTCCGGACAAAGCAAACAGCGACGATAGCGACATCGCAGATTGATAGCTCCTCTTCCTGCCTCAGTGGAAAGCACCATGGCGGAGAGCAACAACGGGGTGTGATAACAGTGTTACTAAAAGCGAGCGCTCTCGCCACACGTCGTCCGGTGCCCGAGCTAGAATAGCCCGCCGTACAGCCGCACGCGAAAGTCAATGGCGCCGCAAATCATATCTACACACACGCTGGGAACACGCATCCTGACTTTTCCATCCGGTTTGCCTCGTAAACACGCAAACACCGATTAAAAAGAGAGAGCGTCCACCTTATCGACAAGAAGGGATAATCAAACAAAGAGATCACTCTTTCTTTTCTTTTTTTTTTTACGTTTTCGATCGGCAGACCTATCACTGTTATCCTTCATCATGACTTGTTGTAGCCTACTTGTTTTTTTCTTATTTAGAACTTGGGTTTCTGTGGTGATGTTAGGATGCTAAGGTAGCTAAGCTTAGAATGCTGTGTGGGCTGTTTGGTAAATGGCCGAACTTCCCACTTAAAAAAAAATATTAATGGTCCTGGATACCTTGGAGCCAGTCCTTGCAAGTCTGCATTAACATCGTGGGTTGCAGTCTACTTCACCTATGACAGTCAAAGTCGAACCGTACTCTGTAACATTTCGCAGTTTGAAACCTTCCGGGTATGCGCGATGAACGCTGCTACGCATGCGAGCGTATTATTTGTCTTCTCTTTCCTTCTTCCTTTCTCTGTTCTTTAGTGAGTGTACGAAATCTCGACTACACTATGCAGGCAAGAATAAAGGATCAAAAGAAGAATCAAGACGATATCGCAAAGCACAGTAAGTATAAACCGGAAGCACTGTCCACATACAGCAGCTACAGGTCACATTAAGCGAGAGGAGTTCGCTCAATCCTTCTTACGAGCATACCTACTTATACCACATTCACACTTGCACTTACGCCTGGCCGCAGAAAGGAAAACAAGGCCGCGACATGAAGATGTTCAAAATTTAAAAAGTAATGATAAGAAGATACTATCATGAAGAACAACGCGGGGAAGAAGATCAAACGTCACTCATGGGCACTCTATGTGATTATAGTGTTTACTGAAAAAACGAAAAAGGTGCCGGCGGCACGATACCTCAACTTTAGAGGGCTTAATAGAGTCCAAACTTTGTCACAACAATAATAACAGCTGCAACAACTACGACAACAGCCAGTAAATAGCAACAACAACTCCTACGCGTTTATTCTTACTTAAATTAAACACCAACAAGAACAGGTGAGAGCGAAAGAAGGAACGCTCTCTCCCAAGTCACATTTCTTCGTTTTCCGCGGCCTGACGCATATATCTCGTACGTAAAGGAACGCGACTTAGAGACGTAAGTACATTACATTGGAACAAAGCAGGCGTTTCTACGAGAGCTTTAAGTGTGCCGTATACACAAGGAGCAGGGGGCACATAGCGGACGCTTGCTTCTCGGAAAATCATCGGCTTTCCGTCGAAAGCGCAGAAAGCGCATTCCCGCCGTTTCGCGGTAACACCAACTCTTTCTTCGGAGGAGCACGCACGACCCAGTTCTCCGTATCGGTGGAATAGGTTCTCATCGATCGCCGCCGCGAAATCGATGAGGACACAGCGCTGCGTTCGCCGGACTTTGCGAGCATGTCGCTGCAGCGGGGCGTTACAAGCACCTCGATGTGGGCGACAAAGAAGGCGTATAAGTGACACTATAGACACATAAATCTCTATCGCAATCCGTCTGTTCCGCATAGCTATACAGTTCGAGTGTGGCGCTCCGCATATACCACCGTGTCAGCTCCAGCGCGCGACGCCGTATTACATATATATGTACACGAAGTTCGCAGATTTCTCGCAACACCTGCGCTCAACGCGGCGCCTCGTTTCGCGTGCGCATGCTTTGCCGCGCAATGCTCTTCTGCCTCCCGCGTTTTGTTACAGTTCTGACACATGTCGTGCTGTTGTTGTCGGCTGTTTTCTATGGCGCAACTTCCAAACAATGACCCCCTCCTCAATATCTAGCTGCTCCCTGATTCGGTCGCAGTACCGCGTTATTCGTTCCAAAAATAAATAAATAAATAAACAAAAAGTTGCCCACTACAGCGTTTGCACGCGGAACGCTTAAAGAAACTGGGGCGCTGTACTTACAAGCACGTCTTATACGCTAGATTTATTCGCGTGAGAAAATTTCGAGCAATCCTGGTGGTGCTGGTGATGCGGTGCCTGCAGCAGACCTGGCGGGCAATTGCTCCGCCCGAGCGTCTCTTTCCAGTATTACGTCCAAGCAATTCCAATATTTAGCAATCCTATATAATGCTACAAATATCATTAGCGAATTCGGCTGGCCGACAGCGAAGATCAGTCACGAAGGAAAACCTTTGTGAACTTGCGCGTCCAGAACTTTCAAACTTAGGCACGATCGTATAAAAACGTTTGTGTTACAGCTATGTTTGTGGGAACGAACGCAAATCCGGCAATTTCACAGCGCATATAGTATATACAGGGTGTCCCAACTATCACGCAGCACGATTAAAAAAAAAAGAGGAACGGCGTTACGCGAAGCACACCTACTGCATATTGTTCCTAGTACACTGGAGTAGCCACTGGTATTTTCTCGTTAATGAGGTTTAATTAATTAGTCATAATTATATTTGTAACTCGACAGGTACTCACCTAAGTGTCAAAATGTCAATGAGGCGTAACTAGGCATGTTCAAATGACATCTAACTGCGCTATTTTCAACAGCGTACTAATTACGAACTCATTTATTCCAGCTGA
The DNA here is from genome assembly GCF_013339695.2 of Rhipicephalus sanguineus. Taxonomy (NCBI): domain Eukaryota; kingdom Metazoa; phylum Arthropoda; class Arachnida; order Ixodida; family Ixodidae; genus Rhipicephalus; species Rhipicephalus sanguineus. Next base: position 122,798,112 of record NC_051178.1, on the reverse strand, counting down.
TAAAAAAAGCCCGCGAGATACGAAAAATAACACGTGACTACGCTCCCACCCCCAAAGGAAACCAGCGCCCTCAAATAAGCTTATACTGCAAACAACCGCTTTGTCCGTTGCCAGAAACAGCGTTCCGCATTTTGTCAACAGGTCGGGTGCCAACAATATGCGTCGAAATTTCGCTAGGATTCATTCCGTTCGATAGTACGCCACCTTCATTATCTGTATCTTACGGCCGACTGTTCTGATTGATAACGCGGCAGGAGCGCTGTTCCGATTGGCCTGACTCTATAACACCAAAGCTGCACGTTTCTTCGTCCGGGGAGTGGCAGATTGGGCGATCCATATTTTTTTTTTCTTTCTGCATTTTTTTCTTGATACTGGCTACCCATAGCGAGATTTTCTGAGGGCGCTGGTTCCCGATGCGCGACGCGCAGCGACCTAGCCCCGCGTCACTTTTCATATTTCGCGGGCTTTCTTGATCAACAGTTAGATATGCCATTTGAACATGCTTAGATACACCTCATTTCAATTTTATCAAATAGGTGAGTAATTGTCGAGTTACAAATATAATTATGACTAGTTAATTAAATCTCATTAACAAAAAAAAATTTGCAGTGGCTATATACTCCAGCGTACTGAACAATACGCGGGTTTGCTTCGCGTAACGCCGTTCCTCTTCATTAAGATCGTGCTGCGTGATAGCTGGGACACCCTGTATATCTCAGTGTAACCTGATTTTTTGGAGTTTTAATTGCCTCTAATATCAGCGGCAATTGTTCTGAATACACTGATTAGCATTTAATCCACGACCTGATCATCCTGCACACATTACACGCCGAGATACACGCCTTACAGAATGCCGTGATAATTCTGATGAGCACCCAGTCGCTTTTTCTGATCACCTTAGCGGTGGCTTTCCAATAAAGACACCACATGCAATGGTTTCTGTGTTATCCCATTACAAGCTCTCCGCAGGAGAGCGTATACGGGGGTTTTCAGCTAACTTGTGACAAGTATATCTTCTTTGATTGCGCGCACTCTAAGGAGAAGCTGCAAAAAAAAAAAAAAAAACCAAGTTAAACAGGGCAGCTATACCTTAGCATAGATGAAATAACGTGACGTCGATGAACAAGCGTTACAATTTTCCGTTGAAGATTTTTCGCTAGAGTTACTATTTTAAAGGTTAATTAATAAATATTTGTTAACTAACCAGCTTGGCGGATTGGCAGTTACCTTAGCATATAGATGAAATATTCCGACGTTTCTGAACAAGTGCTACAGCTTTTGTATTGAACATTTTTCGCTTGAGTTACAAATTAAAAAGTTAATCAAGCAATATTTGTTAATTACCCAGCTTAGCGGACAGAAAACAAAAAAGACATCTCGACTGGCTACGTACGGCTCAGACCAATACTGGGTCAATTCGACACGCGTAGCGCATATGTTGTTCTTTTAATACTTGGCGCAAGTGAGCTCGAACACCCTGTATGTATGAGCCCTCTGCAGTAGCTTTCTGAATCCATACAGTGCTCGTATTGAAACCATGTGGTGTTGTCAAAGGGGTCACCATTTCGGCCTCCAAGTACATGGAAGCCTTCCGTGCGAAATCTGAGACGTCAGCTTCTTCGGCAATACGTTTCCTCGTGTGTTCTGTCGTCCTGCGTCTTTTCATTGCGCTAAGCTTCCACGATAGTTTTTCACTTTTTTTATATACTCCAACCTATATCTGAAAACATTTCTCTCTTTTTTCTTTTGTGCTATATATAAACAGATAGGCCTCTCCATTCTCGGCATGCCATCGCCCCTAAAGACGTCACCACTTCCGTTCCATTACGCATGGTTTGACAATTCCTCTGCTTCCTCTTCGCAGGACATCTGCGCCCGTGCCCCCCGGAAACGGTGGACGTTGGCGGACCGGATTTCCTTGCAAGTGTATCGCCCGCAGAGGCGTTCAAGAGTCACACGTCCGTCTTTCCTCCCGCGCGTGGGGTGTCATGTTTCGTTAATGGGAGATATTCGCGTATCTTCACCACGCAGCTCGAAAGCAACTAAAAGTTGTAACACGAAATATGCGATCGTATAAGAAAGGCGCTGCGCTCTACAATTCTACGTCTGAATTAAGGTTACCGGTGCACCGAACCATTACGTCTTGAGCTTGAGTTGTCGAGAGAAGCAAAACCCGAAATCACATATTTCTGAATGGCTGTCGTGTTAGTAAGATAGAAGAGAGAGGAAAGGAGGGGCCCCCTTCTCGATGATCAGTCATCAGCCCCGCCGAGCGCCAGATACCCCTCCTCCCATTACAAGAACCGATGGGTGCCCGGTGGCACAGGGATTCGAACGCAGTACCTCCCACGTTGGAGGCGGAAGCTCTACCATTTGACCACCACTGCGCTTAACTGGAGAGCGTATACGGTCTCCAGTTAAGCATAGCAAACCTGAAGCTGACTTTTCCGCCTTCTCTTGCATGCCTCAACCACTCTTTATGTGCGCGCGCGTGTGTGTGTGTGTTTGTATGTGTGGGTGTATATAGACATGCAAAATTTAGAAATATAGGAGGGTGGGGGGGCAGCGGTTGACCCTCCCCCCGGCATCGCCAATGTCTTGTCTCTCAAAAACATTGAACGACACGGGCGAAACAGATGATATCACTTCTCCAGTTTGATCATTCTCGAGTCTTTCCGCCGCTGCTACAGATATTTCATCGCTTCTAACCGCTTTATGTCCGTCCGCTTCAATATTCAGATGCTGAGGTGCATAGAAAGAGTAGCATGCATTCTCGAACCGAAGTCTGAGGCTGCAGTTTGGCAGAGATATATGTAGCACGCTGTGAAACGAGATTGATGGAGAGGCATTTTTTTTTTTTTCGCGTAAACAGGATTCTCCTGTGATATACACGAGCATGCCGAGCTCTCAAAGCAGCGGAGAGTATGAATATAACGACATGCTGTATGAAAAGTGAAAGTTGTTTGAAGCGCGCTGCAGTGTGAGAGCGTGCTTTATTTTAATATATGCGACGCTTACGAGGGTGGCAGGGATTTCGCTTAGGGAGCAGAGGAGAGTGGAAGAAAAAAAAAAAAAAGATACGCGTTGCAGCGTAAAGCAGTAAAAGCCTCCCAAGAAAATTAAAAAAAAATAAGTTAGGACCAACGAATGAGAAGCGGGAAGCGAGCACGGTACCGCGACATAGATAAGGAACGTTTAATTAAAATCGGCCACCGCTCGCCGCCAGGACTTTCCGAGGCCTTTTGTTCGTGTCACTCGTCCAGATAAGAAAGAAAGAAAGAAAGAAAGAAAGAAAGAAAGAAAGAAAGAAAGAAAGAAAGAAAGAAAGAAAGAAAGAAAGAAAGAAAGAAATACACGCAAGGAAAGGAGAGAGAGCACGTTGCCTTATTTGTCGCATCCGCGCTTGTCCATGCACCGACCACATCCCATAAATTGCACCAGAGCCCGTGTGCGTTCGTTGTGCGCTTCTCGTGGGGCGTTTTCGTGTGCGTGCAAAGAGGTGAAGCTACTACATAGCTGCGTGCCTGATTAAATGCTCAAGGTGGCGTGAGCGACCGATTGACTCTAGAGCCCTTATCTCTTATCGCGCCCGCTGGCGTGTTATACATAGCACGCGCTTTCGCTTTCACTATATATACATTGCCAGCCTGTATGTATTACACACACTAGAAGAAGAAGAAGAAAAAAAAAGGTGAAGAGAATTTGCGACGGAAGCGCGGTAATATAATGTCGCTTATCAGGCAGGCGCTCGCGCGCTCCGACAAAGGGGAATAAGGATGGACGTGTTATAAGGAGATAAAAAAAAAAGTATAAAACTGAGTGAGGTAAAAAGGAAAGAAAAAAAAAATACACTCAATGCCCTCTCGCGTACACGTTTACGTGTACGTACTCAGAGGCGACGGGTCAACCAACCGTGCAAGCACGGCGTGCTTTAGAGTACATGTACACGACGCCGAGAGTGTAAAGAGCGTGATTTAGTGCGCGTTGTACGCCTATATATATATACTATACACGGCGTCGGTGCTTTTGTACGACGCTTCCGGATCCAATTACAGCCGCGGCGAAGCGAGGGTGTTTCCCGTTGAAAGGAGGCCCGTGACATTCTCTCGGCCTCTGCAGCGTGTACGCGTTAAAAAGAGTAGCGGAGGGAAGTGAGAG